>NW_001889925.1:217296-222240 GCF_000143565.1 Laccaria bicolor S238N-H82
TATGACCCCCCCACCCACCCACACCCGGGATCGAGGCTCAATACTCCACCCTCACTCCCTCTCATTAACTGTTCCACCACCCCTCTCACTCATTGCCTACCAACCCCCCCCCATCATTGCCTACCAACCCCCTTCCCCCTCTCTCATTGCCTACCACCCACCTCCTTCCCCCTCTTCCTCTTCAGTGCTCACCACCCCTTTCCCCTCTCCCTCATTGCCCACCACCCTCACCCCTCTTACTCACTACCTACCACTCCTCCACTCCCTCTCCCCTTCACATATAATATTTAATGTAGTAATGTAAATTTATATAGTTGTATTGAATGAAATCCAGAATTCTGCAGATAAATCTACCAAGATCTTGTTTCAGGATATATTTGGAAAATATATGCCTTCAGGAAAGAAATCTTTGTAAGTTATTTCTGCCCAAGGTTGAAAAATCTTTGACTGGTCAAGAAAATTTCCTAGAAATGTTTGGACTCCCAAGAAATCTTTGTGAAATATTTCTTATGAGGTTTAGAAATGTTTGTTGGGCTAGGAAATCTTTATAAAAGGAGAAAGACTTCTGTCAGGTTAAGAAATGTTTGGCTACCCAATATATCTTGGGAAACATTTCTGATCAAGTCAGAAAGGTTTGGCTGGCTAAAGAAAGTTTCTTAAAGATGTTTATCTGATTCAGGATATTTTCTCCAAGTCAAGAGTGTTTCAGTTCCAAAGAGATATCTGTGAGATTTCTCTCATTAAGTTCAAATATGTTTGCCTGGCTAAGAAATATTTGTCAGATATCTCTCATCAAGATCAAATATGTTTGCCTGGCTAAGAAAATCTTTATGATATCTTTTGGATATTTTCTACATGTCTGAGTTCTAGAGAAATATTTGTCAGATATCTCTCATCAAGTGCAGATATGTTTGCCAGGCTAGGAAATCTTTATGCTATCTTTTGGATATTTTTAACAGGTTAAGAAATGTTTGAGTTGCAAAGAAATATTTAAATTTGTGAAGTATCTCTCACTCACTCCACATGTTTGCCTGGCTAAGAAATCTTCATAATATCTTTCAGATTTGGTCTACAAGTTAAGACATGTGGGGGTTTGACTGGGGGGGATGGTAAGATGCACTTGGAGATCTGGGAGCTGAAGTAGAGGCAGAGGTGGAGGAGACGGTGGTCAAAAAATGGAATCATATGACAAGGCCCAATGCAAGAGAGAAAGATGGTGAGAGAGACACTGAGCAGGGGTTTTGGGGATTAGATGAGTTTTGAGTGGTGAACATGACAGATAGAAGTGGGGTGTTGGTGAAAACAACCTTAGAGTGGTGAACATGACAGATAGAAGTGGGGTGTTGGTGAAGACAACCTTAGAGTGGTGAACATGACTGATAAGGTAGACGACTTTCATAATTGTCAAACGTCACATGCCATTACTTTACTGTTACATCTTGATCAAATCAGGTAATAAAACAACTGAGAAATAATTTGAGCTCTTCCTACTCGATTTTGAATGCAGTACGGACCTAGTTTCCATAGATCTACTTAATGTCAATGCCTCTGCAAAAAATTGAGCAACTTGGAGAAAAACTGACTGAGCCTATGCATTTTCAAAATTGACACTTAATATAACAGACTATTAACAGTGCTGGATCAGATAATGAGATAAGTATGCTAAATGTTGTGTGACATGGGTTTGAACAATTCCCTTCTTTCCCAGTTCCCTCATGATATCTTATCTGGGAGAACAATGCCCCTTGTATTTACGCCACACTCAGGCGCCACTGCTGCACCATGCCGCCTACTGACCATTCAAGCCTCTAAGCCTCTTTCATATGCATCCATGAATCTTCAGGACCTAACTGCGAGTATGAGGTAGATAAAAATGCTTTTGGAGACACGACATGACAGCAAGGGGGCTTAATTAGTTGTATACTAATGGTGACTGTATTTTTCTATCTCCTTTACCAAAACTGAACTTTGTTCCAATTTTTTTACTGATTCATGTGTCCAGGATATTTATCTACAAAAGCTAGGTTCTTATGGTACAATAGGACCCCTAGAATTATATATACAGTCGAATTTTGTGAAACATTACCCTTTTTAGCAGCTGTCACATTGGTCACATGACGTTTGACGATTATGAAAGTCGTCTACCTTAGAAGTGGGGTGTTGGTGAAGACAATCTGAGATTGGTGAACATGGCAGATAGAAGCAGGGTATTGGTGAGAACAAACTCAGATGAGTTTTGAGGGGAAAAAAACCAATGTACAAAATATTGAGAAAACTGCACCAGAAAAACCAAGTTTTTTTCTTGAAACTGGGACCCCAGATACCCTGTGACACTGGTCAGATATGTTTGAGCCATGTGACAAGGCTAAAAGATTTTTCAGCAGTGTGACATGCTTAGAACATATCTGAGCGATGTCACACCACTGAAACATTTCTAGCCACTCTGGCACACCTCAAACATTTCTGGCCAGTTTGACTTAGCTCAAAAATTTCTTACCAGTCTGACACACTTCAAACATTTCTTACCAGTCTGACACCCTTCAAACATTTCTGACCACTTTCACTTGACTAGGATATTTTTGAACACAATTTATGTACCCAAACATTTCTGGTCATAATATTAAAGGTCAAACATATTCTACCCAATCCAATATTATATTTTCTCCCAAAGGCAAAAAAATAAATGGTCACACAACCTATTAGCCTGGATACATTCTTACATTTTACAAGGCTAATAGCTTGGTCAAGGTGGGTGACTGAAGTGAAACCTTGGAGACCTTTCTTCGAAACAGAAGATACAAGTTAACAACTTGGGTATGTTTTATTTGTTTTCTGTCAATGTTTTTCCTTGCTGAAAAGTTCTTTTACTTTAGAATAGTTTGTGTCGTCGTTTTGGAAGTGCTATGCAGTGGTATGCTACTTTGATTGATAAGAAGAACCTTCTTGTCAACAATTATCTGGATGACATGAGAAGTTCAATCAAAGTTTCAGGTATTTCTTGCTTACGACAATGTTTCTTGGAACTAAAAACTTTTCAAACAGAAGACTATGAGATTGAGCAAGGTATTTCTTTTTCTGGCTCAGTCAAAATATATTTCTGCTGCAACTCAAACATTTTTTCACAGATGAAGAAATGGACCAAGGTTTTTTTCTTTAATCAGAAAGATTTGTGTAATTCTAACTTTTTTTGAAAAGATAAAAATGTTGGAATGGAACAAGGTTTCTGTTTTTGCTCTTGATATAAGAAATCTTTCTGCTGACAATAAAACTTTTTTTTGCAGATGAAAACATTGAAATGGCTGATGGTACTATGCTATATCAGTACTTCGGCAGACCCTCTCAGTCGGCGGTCACAAATGTCACATTTTTTGGCGGATGAACGTGACAGATCGTGACTGGCCAAAAAACAGAACTTCGCCAATTCTTCGTTTTTTTAGACGAAAAAAAGCGGAGATAGGTTGGATTATACGCAGGAGGCCCTGTCTCAAATTTTGTGGCAAGAAATTTTGTGGAAAGTTCGAGATCAGGAAAGTGCCGACTGAGAGGGTCTGCCGAAGTACTGATAGGGCATAGTATTTATTTTCTTTTAAGTGAAAACTTCTTATGCTAATTCTTTTTTTGTGTAACACAGATAATATTTATCAAGGTTTTTTTTCCCTCATTTTTGGCTCAGAAAAAGTTTTATATCTAACTGTTTTCACATTTTTTTAGAAGATAATATTGACATCGGTATGTGGTTTTTTGTCCAGTGAAAGGTACATACTGGAGCAAATGTTTAGATGAGGATATACACACTGCTGCACCAAACTTGGAAAGACCAAGTGATTATCTGAGAGGACGGTGTCCTTTGTGCTTTGGTGGAAAAGATTGGTCAAAGCCTGATGATTTGTATGTGGAGTTTGTTGGCAACACTATTATTGTGATCTCAACTTTTTTTGTAAGGGTTGATTTCATTGTATGCTTGGATGCTTGTTTCAAGCAAAAGTCGCGCAAGGCTCAGGGTAAAGAGCCACCTGCCCCTCGTAAGCACCCGGATACAGCATTCGTCTCTTCAGAAGATGTCAAGGCAATGGAGGATATAGTCAATGAAATCCGCCCAGAGCCCAAGTCTGGTTCAAAAGGTAAAAATCACAAGATACTCCTTTACAGCCTCAGAAGGATGAAAATCCTGATTTGTGTGAGCCTGGACTCAAAGTTCCAAACTCTGTGCTGAACATGTGTGGAGACTCTTTTACTGCTGCAGATGAAAAACGAGTAAAAGCTAGCACTCAGTTCTTTTCTGATACTGGACTTATGGCTCTTCTCTGTCGACATGATCATGTCTTATGGCTGGTAAACATGACTTCTGCAGGAGAGAAGCAGCACTATGCTCTGGTTCTTTTAGAACGTTTGTTCAACCATTTACCCTCGACTGCTAGAGTGGGTGTGCTCTATGATATTGGCTGTCAGCTTCATCGTAGTTGTATTAAATGGGGCTTTCTGAAAGACTTCCATGATAGACTCATCTGGGCTATATCAGTGTTTCATGCTTATGGCCATCAATGGGCTTGCCAGCTCATTTATCACCCAAGAAAATGTATAGGCTTTGGACTTACAGATGGTGAGGGCTGTGAGCACTTTTGGAGCTCAATTAAACTGCTCATCCCATCACTGAGAGTTACTGGATACTATAACCATCTCTATACCTTGGATACTCAAGTGAAGCATCTAGATAAGAAGTCACTATTGAATCTTGGAGATTGGCTCAGAGGTAAATGGGTTTCCATGAAAACACACAAGTCAGAAGCTCTTGGTGTTTTAGATGAGCTGGCAGAGTTAGATATCACTGAAGATATTCTAAGAGAGGAATGGGCTGCTCAACTGGTTGCACAGACTAAGCCAATGCCCCGTCAATCCAAGAATCTGGCAGATAAACTCATTGAAGAGATTATACAATTGAAAGAG
>NW_001889925.1:223108-344148 GCF_000143565.1 Laccaria bicolor S238N-H82
TATATGATTTTGGATTGTAACTCCAATAAGAAACAAAAAAAAAGCCATGTGCAAAATATTGAGAGAACTGTGCCAGAAAAACCAAGTTTTTTTTCTGAAACTGGGACCCCAGATACCCCGTGACACTGGTCGGAAATGTTCTAGCCATGTGACAAGGCCAAAAGATTTTTTAGCAGTGTGACATGCTTAAAACATATCCGAGCGATGTCACACCACTGAAACATTTCTAGTCACTCTGGCACACCTCAAACATTTCTGGCCAGTTTGACTTGGCTCAAACATTTCTTACCAGTCTGACACCCTTCAAACATTTCTTACCAGTCTGACACCCTTCAAACATTTCTGACCACTTTCACTTGACTAGGATATTTTTGAACACAATTTATCTACCCAAATATTTCTGGTCACAATGTTAGAGGTCAAACATTTTCTATCAAATCCAATAATATATTTCTATCCAAAGGCCAAAAAAAAACAGCCAGAGGATCTATTAGCCTGGATAATTTTTCAAGATTTCCTAGCTAATAGCTTGTTCAAGGTGGGTGACTGAAGTGCTCCAGAATAAAAACCTTCTCAAGGCTCCAGCTTTCACTGAAATTAGTCCATACCAAGGGAAGTGTAACACAACTACATAATGTAAAAGAATACACAAATACATTTGAGGTACAATAGATTCTTAGAAAGAACCAGAAAAATGAACCAACCTTCATTCTTTTTGCACTCAACTGTATATCCAATTCCTTTAGTTCCTCTTGGTCTATCGTCACATCTACTGAATGAGCTGCTTTTGTAAAGAATCTAGTGTTATGTGGGCAATCTCTGAAGAAGTGTTTGGGACTGAGGCAAATGAAGCAAGGACCAGGGGGAGGAGTTTTGCTGACTACCAAGTCATCTTGGCTGTAACTGTAGCCAGCAATGGTTCGACCCTTGGGCCAATCTGTATGCTTCCTGTTTATTCCTCACTACAACCTGTGCTTCTCTGATGATGTTAAGCTCTGTCCTGCTCTTATTGGAGTCCTCTGGAGTAGTTGCTTTGACAGTGTGAACTGACTTCGCCTTCTCGATATGCAGACCATTATAATGCCGAGCTATGAGGTTGGCTTCCATCACTTTAGCTAACTTTATGAGTTGCACAATACTGGGACATGAAATGGTGTTGAGGATGGAACTCCACAAGATAGGCTGCCAGTTCATGAGTCGATGGGTGACCATAGACCTGTCTATTTCTCTCAGATGGAGAACCATATGAAGACAGATACGACAGTTGAAGTACTCTTCAGGAGTTTCACAGGAATGTGTGTGGCCTCGATGGAATCACATGGCATTAAATTTGATTCCCCTATTGTTAAGCCATTCATCATTCATGAAATGATCATGCATTCCTGTCATAAGGCATTCCCAGTCCTGTGAAAAGTAGGCTTGATCTGCCCTAGGCAGGGTCATCCACCATCCTTTCACAGAACCTGTCCATCTAATGGGTGCTATCTGCCCTATTTCCTTGAAGAGTCTTTTTGAAAGTTGAGCTAGTAAAGCAATTTCCATAATGTAGTCGATCATTGTAGTCGGGTTTCCGTCCCACTGCAGGATCATTCCCATGCTGATTTTGTTATTCAATTGCCATTCCCCTTTGTTCTTTTTATCCTCTGGGCCTTTCTCCTCAGGGTTGATACTGTAACTGGGATCACCGCCAGGGGGTTCACCTCTGGGAGGTCCTTGCCCTGAGTTTTGTGCATGGCCTTGGAAAGGAGGTAGACCTTCATTGTTTTGCTGAGCAGGATACCTGGGTCCTGACAGCAATCCTTCACCTGGGGGACTATCTCTGTCGGGAGGACCACCTCCATTCAAGCTTCTCCCACTCCTTCCTTGTCTCATGTAGCTGAAACTATCCATCATACGAATCGCCAGAGTTGATGGATGATCTTCATGAGGACTGGCGAAACAAGTATTCTTATTGACATGGGTAGGCCTCGAATGAGTGCTATGAGAGTGACCTGATTGAACGGTGATCCATGGATTATGGGGGTCTGAGTCCTCACCCTCTCTCCCTTCCTCATCTCCCATGTTAGAATTGAGACCTGCAAAGTGACTAAGAGGGTGATTACGGCTTACAGCCATGGAAATGGAAGTAGGTGGAGGAGCACATCTCTGATCTCTGGAGAACACACTACCAAAGACCAAAGGTTGGCTAGGTGCCATTATTGGCAAGGAGCCTTGCATACGACTCCATGCTCGTGGCGAATCAAACTGCTCATTGTATTTTAACTGTGGGTAATGAGCTGGTTTCCTCTCGTAAGGACAAGCATTTATCTCTCTCCCTGATTTGACCCATTCTTCTACTAGCTTGTCCTTGTAGCTTTGTAAATGCTCAGGCATCTCCCTCTGATAATCTTCCCTCAGCATATGCCTGGCTACTTCTAAATGTGGAGGTAGTTGGCCATAGTTCGACCATATATCCGAGAGAGTTGAGTTGTAAGAACGGTTAGTCAGTGCATTATTGAATTGTCCGAAGATAGCCTGTATGGAATTGAGGTCTTGGTGTATGTGGTTCACTGCACCCTTGCATCGGATTTGTAACATGTAGAAACTTAGTTGGATGTGGTCCGTGTCCTCCCCCATAGCTAGTTGGAGGTCTTATCAGTGCCCCCCCTATTCCTGCAGGATTCTGGTCATTCCTGTGTTTTCTCATTCTGGTGGAATCTGATTATTCCGGAATTTACACCAGAATGGTCCCCGGAATGAGCAGGAATGGTGTCCCCTGGAATGAGCAGGAACAGTACTCCATTGAATCCATTATTTATTTGTTGTATTTGTTACTAATTATAGTTTATTTATTTCTGACCGATGCCAAACAATGATTATTTGGCAACCTGCTGATACAAACACGCCACTCTTCTTCACCACCCACCATCGCCACCAACCATGTTTGTCACACCCACGGGGCTTGCATTAACCAGCAACAACCGTGTTGACCACAAACCACGACCACGCCACACTCTGGTGCTGACCAGCAACCACAACTGGGTCACCAACAAACTGAGTGTGGGCAAGGTCCAGGCGACGTGGCAACTTGTCGTCTGACAGTGATGACATACCACATTGTCACTGTCTGGTTGTTTTCGGCCACCCAGGTGAGTAATAAGCCCCCTCGCCCCTCATTCCTCACAATCCAGGTGCCACGTCGCTGCCAGTGACGTGGCAATCAAAAGGACAATGACAATGATGTGGCACCACCATCCGCAAGCGCCACCACCATCCACAACTGCCACCGTCAACCAACAGTGACCAGCACCCACCACAATCCAACACACGCCCATGAACAACAACCCAGCACACATGAAAAAAACCCACCACCCATGAAAAACACCGCCCACCACCCACGAGAAACAACACCCACTGCCCACGGAACAACAACCTAGCGCCCACAAAAAACACTCAGCACCCATAGTGTTTAAAGGTTCAGTCCATAGGACCACAAAAAACAGGTGGACCAAACTGAACCAGACCGTGGTCCGGTCTTTTTTTCGGTTGCAGTTGCCCCAATTTGGGGTTGGTCCGGTTGCCAGTTGCCTCATTTCGAAAATCTTTTAAAACCGTTCAAAGACTGGTTTTAATCGGTTGCAACCAGTTAAACGGTCACGTGCATTATATAGCCTTGTAACCACGTTTATTGCCTTTTATTGGGTTTTTGTTTCATCAAAAACAGTTAAGAATTGAGAAAGATATAACCAAATCCATATTTTACCCGAGTCTCTAGGAGATGTAATTCGGTTTCAGTCATAGCAATGTCAAATCTTCATTAAATCTCTTGAAAATTGGTAGAATGACGGGTATTTATATGCTTTACTATTTTATATAACCTGTTTATTTTTCAGAGTAATAATGTTTGAGATACAAATGGTTTATATTGGTATAATAAATTATACGCAAAAAAACCGGTCTGAACCGGTATCATGGACCGCAAAAGACCGGTCCTAGGTGGTTCGGTTTGGTTCCCTCAATATCTGGGTCAGTCCTTGACCGGTTGCAGTCCACGGTTGCGCGTTTTCAGGGCAAAAAACCAGACTGAACTGAACCTTTAAACACTAAGCACCCATGACGACACTACCCTGCCCACAGATGCCCAACGGACACAAAACAACACCCAGTGCCCACGTTTACTGCCAGCACCCACAAAACAATGCCACAGATGACATGTCAATGCCAGACGATGGCACAACATGTCCACACAAACACAACCATGTCCACGCAAACACAACCACATCCACGCAAACTCACAATGACAT
This sequence comes from Laccaria bicolor S238N-H82, assembly GCF_000143565.1. Taxonomy (NCBI): domain Eukaryota; kingdom Fungi; phylum Basidiomycota; class Agaricomycetes; order Agaricales; family Hydnangiaceae; genus Laccaria; species Laccaria bicolor. The sequence goes on from NW_001889925.1 coordinate 227,392, forward strand.
GTTGTCCCTCCATTCACCCTTCCTCCCCCCTTCCTTATCCATCCACCCTTCCTCCCCCTTTCCTTGTCCCTCCCCCTTCTTTGACCCTCCCCCTTCCTTGTCCATTCAGCTTTCCTCTCCCCTTCCTTATCCATTCACCCTTCCTCCTCCCTTCCTTTTCCCTCCCCCTTCCTTCTCCCTCCCCCTTCCTTCTCCCTCCCCCTTCCTTTCCCTTAATATAAGCTTTATGTAGTACTATGTAGAATTATGTAGGACAATGTACCCCCTCCTTGTCCTGTATGTAGTAAAATGCATTTCCTGCTATTATGAAAGACATTAGAATTTGATCTTATAAGGAATTCTGGGTACTAAGTCATCAGGATAAGGTTGGAGTTGAAAAACACTTATTATGCTTGATTCCAGTCCTATTCCAGTGGAATTCCTGTGTAATTCCCTGGATTCCTGTGTAATTCCACTGGATTCCTGTGGATTCCACTGGAATGACTGGATTCCTGCAGGAATAGGTGGGGCACTGTAAAGTACTGGCTAGTTGTTTAAGGATGACGAACCCCTTGTCAATGCTGAAGGAATGACGTGCCGACCTGGCCAGTAGTTGATCTATCATGGAGATAATCTGTGTGATTCCCAGCGTGACTTCGTAGGTGTGCATCAGAATCTTATAGTGTAGTGCATAATATGATTTCCCTTTCTCGGGTATCAACTCTATGTCTCTTTGTGATAGAGTCATCGCACATAATAGCTGTGTATAGTCTTCCAGATTCTTCCATTCTAGGTTCTGATGCGGAGCTGTCCAATGAATGAGTATGTTGCAGAAAGGCATAGTTTGTGTAGGGGTTAGCCCTTGTAGTACTCCTTCCTCTGCTCCAAATTCCTGTAAAGGGTCTACATCTTCAGCTGGGTCCCATGCATGATGACAATGGACAATCGACTCAGTCAAAGTTTCTTCATACGCTGGGGCCATCTTCAGATGAGGTGCGTGTGCAAATAGATGGGTTTCCCTATCCATGCCCTTTCGACTCCGGTTGATGATACCTCAAATGGCTTCTACTGGAGCTGATTCTGAGATGGAAGATGGAACCATAGGGTCTGGTAGCTGATTTCCCTCTCTGGAGGGACTAGGGCTGCCTTCCACTGTTTGTAAAGTTCTATCCAATTCCTCTTCAACCTGCAGGATCGTTGAGGATCCACCTGCTTGAGAACCTCTTTTCCTCAGGGGGGAATTGGTCACAGGGGATTTGAAGCAGATCAAGAGGATCAAGGGGCAAGCTGGCCTGTCTGCCCTGTCCCAGAGAGAGTCGCTTTACAATTAGAACCAGACATTCATAGTATCGAGTTGGGAGGTAGTAGGAAGAATGTGTTAGATATCCAACTTGTAATGGGTGTCTTTTAACATGGTTGGGCATAGCTTCCAATGGAGCAGTAGACTGAAATCAGTAAGGTTTGCACCACCAATGAAAACTGACAATCAATATGAACAGATGACAGGAAACAGGAGATAGAGGGTTCATGTAGCAGGTGTTCCATGAGTTTCCGTAGTAACTTACTAACAATGCATAGTCCTGATGAACATCAAGAGAGTTAGGTCTAAAAGGTGAGGAGACCCTCTTATGAAAAGACGGTCACAGGCGTATCCGAGATGAGGTTGTGTGAGCTCTGCAAATCCGGGGCTACAACCTCTTCTACTTTCTGGGAAATCCACGGAAAGCTGGATATCAGACACTATATGTGTAAATGTAGATTAGGACTGATCTGATGCTTGCTATATAATAGAAGCGTTAGTGAGGACCCTGAACTACACAACTTACTTTCTGAGGTTGGAAGCACGATAGAACATCGCTTCGAGTGTGCAAAACACAGTGGTGGTGAGAGTAAAGAATCGATGCATTGCATGTGTCAACAACGTGTTACAAACATGAGAAGCACGTGATCTAGTGTGACTTACTATACTGCAGTTTCCGAAAAGGGTTTGATCAGTGGAAAGTATATCAAAGTAATAGAGATGAAATGAATGGACATGAAGGAGTTGAATCCTTCATTACAGTTCAGGACCATTGATATAATTTGTACAGTTGCCTCTACAGACAGTCAGCTGCATAATTGTGATATCCAGTAGTCCATAGATTAGGCTGCCACTCCTTATATGCGAAACTCTTCTGAGATTCATCCTAACCGCATAGGCATGAGTATGGTTTCATCTGGTTAGAGCTGCACCTTGCTCACCCTTCAGTTGATAAGAATCTAACTAGCTGTGGAAGCACAGGCTTATGCTAAATTGCTCATTCTTTCAGGCAGCTAGGATGGTCCTTATGCCTAGCTAGTGCACTTCCTCAATCGTGTAGACACATATCGAATCCACTTTAGCTAGTACTGACATGCCTCGATGGATTCATCTGCATAAGTGCAAGCTTGAACCCTTGAGACCTCGAGGAATAATTGACAAGTGAATCAAGGCTGCGTAAGTGTGAAATCCCTGATGCTCATTGATTGCTGGGTGAAGTTTTCCCTCATGGACCTTAGATCCGCTGCGAAAACACGAGCAGTGATCCATAGTCCATAGATAGAAAACTCCTGGGAGATATCCTCGATTGATGCACAACCTGCTGCATGACTGCGAGCTGCAGAGGTATGTTTCACCTTGGACTCTCCCTGTATACCCATTCCTCGTCCCTCCTCTCCAATCTGTTGTCCTTTCTCAATGGTCGATCTCCAATTGAGATCTTGAACCCACCATGGTAGCACAAGCAGTGATTCAAGAATTCAAGATGGAGCCATTAGGGAGGATGCTTGATTGTTCATGAAAGACCCACCATGGTAACACGAGCTGCAGCCTTCACTACTGAACCTCTTCCTCCTGTTTCTCCATCTTCCCTCCTTCCACACTTCTCCTAATCCTTTGAATAGCGGACTTCACTATGCTTTGGTGAAGTCTGCAGTGCCCCCACCATTGTGAAATGGTGTTTGTAAACTCCTCGTGTAGTTGGTCGTGAGGAGAAGTTGTGGGTGGCTGACAACATGTCAGTGCTTATCCCGGTAAGTGAGCAGTTACAGGGTGCTCAGCCAGCTGGACGTGTTGTTGGTAAGGTACACAAGCCTAGCAGGCTTGTGTTGACATGAGACGCTAGTGCGCAAACATACGATGCAAGTGGTGATGATATCGAAAGATAGGTAACCCTAAGGTAGGGTTCCCTTTGTATACATGATAAACAAACAACTATGTACAACTGAATATGTGATGTTAGTAGTTCTACTTCAAAAATAGGCACTTTTTTTTTTTGGATTTTCTAGGAATTTTTTCCAATTTTATAACAAATTTTCTGGTTATGGAAAAATCCTCCCACAGTCTTGTTTTGTGTATATCTCAGAAAAGTATATAGCTAGTTATATTCTGTGACCTGTAACAGTGTGCTCTATATACTTGTGACTAATTTCCTTTTTTGGGTCAAAATTCCCACAGTATCAGAAGCACAGCAGCCCCTTTCCTTAGCTTTACAAATATATATAAATAAAGTTATACAGATCATTCCTTATTGAGAAAAATGCAGAATACTGAAAAAATTGGACACTTTTGGAAATAGTCATATATTAATACATATCTTGGAGCCAATGGCTTAGTAAGAAAGAATGCTAGTCAGATGATATGATCACATTTCATAATGTAATAACATTTTCTATATTTGGATATGGACCCTGAACCCTGAACACAGCCCCTTCAACATCAGGGCAACAGAGAAGATCACTCTTATTTTTGCTGATTTTTTGGCAACTTTTAGCTAGTTTCTATATTTAGATATAGACCCTGAACCCTGAACACAGCCTCCCCAACTTACGAAGCAATATTCTGATTTTTTACATATTTTTTGCTGATTTTCTGGCTATTTTTCGAGATTTTATGGGTGCTTTGCTGTTTAAGGGAAAAGGTTCCCATGGTGATGAAAGGTAAATGAATCAATGAATGAATGAATAAAAAATTTGCCTAAGTCCTCAGTTGATAAAGAATGAGTCTTACTTGTAAACTCGTAAGGACTCATAACACATCATTCAAACCGTGACCTTTGTGTCAATCTGATCATGACATCTTCCCCTTCTCTTGTCACTGCTATCATCCATTCTTCTTTGACACACACTATGAATTATATCAACAAGCACGGCATATTTTGTGCCTATCCAGAGCTCACATCCAACAAACTTTCCCATTCAGTTGTGTCTCCTACACAATCCCAGTTACTGGATCTACATTGCATTATTGCTGGAAATATGGTTCCTAGATTCATTGAACAGAACATTTTGGACCCACTCTATCTTATCTTCTGCACAAGGTACCAAGAACGAAGTTTTTCATTTGATGACAAACTCTGGCCACATGTCTGCACTGTGGATCCTTCCTGTCTTCATACTTCAAGACACACAAGTGATTCAAACTGCTTATTCTTCTCCTTTGATGAACACATGGCTCTCCCAGTTGTTGTTGGTGCCCTGATGTTTTATCCATCAATTCTATGAGAGAAGAAGGATAAGGCTTTATTGTATGAGGAGTGTGATATTCAGTGGACTCTTGGAGGTGGGCCTTGCAAAAACTCTGGTCATTCCTGGATGCGACGACTTATTGTAATTGATGCTTCTTTTCTTAGTTGGGAATCTAATTTGAGGAATCCCTATTCTACAGTGCCCTGCTTATCATCAGAATTCATTGTTTGAAGAAAGCTGCCAGAAATCAAAAGGAAAATAAAACGCTGGCTAGCTCACAAGATCAATACAACCTCATTAACAACTTGAGTACAGGAAGGTAACGAGGAACTTATAGAGCTGTCCAAACACTTAGTGTGTCCTCCAGGATACCCCTTTTCCGGCACTGAGGCAACTGAGGCTTATGCCTCCATAAATGATGTTAACAGTAAAACTGTTCCAGTAATCGTTGACTTGGGATCTGATATAATGCAAATATCACAAAAAACACTTGACCAAATGACGAAAGCCCCCAAGATATGTGTCAGTCAACAAATCAAAATAATCACTTTCACTTTGGTCAGCAGATGCTGCTCAGCTGCATGCATAGATTTTTCACAACAAAAAAAAACACAGAGACAGGCTGGGCTTTCAATCTAAAGCAGGTGGTGGGCTGGTATTTTTATGTCATATTATAATTATCTACAAAAGTTTACTTGATGCTGCAGGTGCTAGTCTCATGTGAATGAGCTTGATGATGTATAGAGGAAGGGTGCTTATGGCAACAATAACTGCCACTTTCCATCCAAAACCAAGAGAAACAACAAATGACAGATCTTGATGATTATCAAAAAAGATGGTCAGTTAAATAAATGCCAAGTCAAAAAGTGGATAGCCATACCAAAGTATTCTGGCAGGAAGGCAATGCTGATAATGTAGAAGAAGAGGGTAACAACCTCAGAAACAATCATATAAATATGCCTATCAGATATGGTATCAGAGAAGTAACAGCAATAAAGAAGCATGCATACCATGTAGTGATCTCCAATGCAACCATAATAAGTTCATTCAGAATAAGAGCGGTGAATGAAATTGAAACAATATGCAGAAACTCATTCTCAAACAGAACAAGGGACATAATCATGATAGCAGCACCTGCATGAAAAAGTATAAGTCAATTACTGGGAGAAGATAGAATATCTGACCTTGGTAAAGGCTGATCATCAACCACTGGAAGAAGGTTTTGTAGGATAAAGCACGTCCCTGCGATGGGGACCGTCATCAGCACTCAGACAGCAATAATCAAGCCAATATACTTTTGTCAGTTCTTTATAGAGCTCGGGATAAAGCAGTGCCAAATCCTCGCTAACATCCCGATCAAGAACCAAGGAAAACACGGGAGCCATTGTATATATCGTCGCATACCCCACCATCAGCCATCCCTGATACAGGGCAATCGGCGCAAAGTAGAAGATGGCCGAAAACACAGCTTGCATAACGGAGATGATGAGGCCACGATGAATGACGAATTGGGCAAGCTTGGCTGAACGCCTGTATGAATTTCGACCATGCCACAGGAGAAGTTTCGTGAGGAAGCTGAACTGCGTAACGGAAAAGTCTGCTGCGAGGGAGGCTTGTTTGCCTTCTTTGCCGACGATCCCGACGCCTGCATTGCAATGAGAAAGTAACGCGAAAGGGTAAATCAGGAACGACGAACCGACATCCGCTGCTTGAATCATACTAACGTCGTTACCGCCGTCACCAATGCAGCATACCCTCTTCTTCGTGAACTTTCGAATTAGCCGCGCCACGTCCGCTTTTTGTGTCGGCGAACAACGACATGCTACAACAGCGGACAACTTTGTCGCGATCTCTATGAACTCGTTTTGGAAGAGGTTGAGGCAGAGCTGTGTATCGCATGCAAGGTCTGGAACGCGTCAAAAAAGTGAAAGAGACATCATACCTGCAACGACTCCCCATCAATGACCAGACAGCAATCCAGTTTATTCTGAAGAAACTCCAGCTGGTCTCGCGCTTGATCAGAATTCTTCACTGAAAAACACGTTCACCCCGGATTCCACCACAAAAGAAGTCGAAGAAAACGTACGCTTGGACATCTCGTGGATATACTGATTCCTCGCGACCAGCTTCGTTGAAATCGCGATACACCTCGCCGTCTCAACCTTATCCCCAGTCAACATCCAGATCTTGATCCCCGCATTCCTCAACAACTCCAACGTAGATTTAACGTCATCCTGAAGTTTATCCTCCACGCCCGTCAGACCCAACAGCTCCAAATCATGCTCCAGATACTCGGCAACAACACCCGCCATGGCCTCGTTTCTCCCATCAAGCTTAATCGTCGCTTCATGATACCGCGCCGCAAACTCATTGTACATCGGTGTGCTGAGCCGCTTCCGAGCCACAACAAGGGTACGCAGCCCCTCCCTGGCCATATTCGCCGTCTCCTCCTCCAACCAATCGTTCCGCTGCACGATCTTTGCCATGACCACGTCTGCACCTTTTTGTAAAAAGGTAATTTCGCCTGTTTGAGAATCACGCACGACGATGCCCATGCGTTTGGACTCGGAGGTAAAGGGGAATATGTCGAGGACATCAAACTTGATGAGTGACCCCGAGGGAGTTTGTAGCTCCATGCGCGTGCGGTCTCGAAAGACGAGAGTGAGGCCAACAGACGCCGTCCAAGTGACGATGGCGACTTCGTCTGGCGAAGACGCTTGATACGTCACGGTGCCGTCATCATTGGTGACAGGGGTGACCTACTCAAAGATTAATTTGCTGTGAGGAAGAGAATGCTCAAAAACCCACGTTGTGACAGAGAGCAAGACTGAGGACGACATCTCTTACTCGCGAGGACATGTCTCTTCGCCCTCTCGTAGCCATTTGCGCTCCAGTAGACAGGGATCCTTGTCTCAAGTGTCCTACAATATCATCAGACGTCCGTCAATACACTTGGTATTCGCACATACCCTGATCAGCACCGAAAGCGACCGCCAACTGATGAGCAACCTCGTCCATCGAATCAGACCCATACGACATGGTTCCCATGTGCAGCTTCTTCATCTCCATTTCTATGCAGACAAAAAAGTTGAATTGACCCATCTCGGCAAAAGATTCACACATACCGTTCTGCGTCAAAGTTCCCGTCTTATCGCTGAGGAGGTAAGTTATCCTCCCCAACTCTTCCGGTAGCGTACTCGTCCGGACGATAGTATTCGGAATCTCACTGTCATTCATGATTTGTGATGCATACACCGTTTTGCCCATGTCCAAGTTCACTCGTAAACTAAACAGTTTGTCAGCAAAGTACGGGAAAAAAATAAAGGAGCACGCACCTAATCGGGATGATGGAGGAGAACAAAATCAAGAACCGGAAGACGTAGATATACCAAGGCCCTCGGAACCCATTCAGTGCTACGAGAACCACTGAGAGCACAAAGGTAACGGCGCACAAGATCTAAGAAGAAGATTACTAACCGCAAATGGTTTCAGACACGGAAGCCTCACCTTGGACAATCTGTTGATCTCCAGATCCAATAGTCCAACTTTCGTCTTTGGGTGACTCGTATTCATAACGGCGCGCGTTTCAGCACCAGTGTACACGACAAAACCGACGGCAGATCCAGCAGCGAGTACGGTATTTGACCAAAGGAGGTTCTCCGCCGTTAGCGGCGAAACGGAGGGTGGCAAGGCATGTAGCGGTAGGTCGTTGCCATTCCTATCCAAAGGCACGGGTGGCTTGTTCAAAGTAAAAGTCCCTATAAAAGAATGGATATCCTTGATCGGTGCATCAGCTGAGATACAAATCAGAAAAGCACAGTTTTTGAAAACTTGAAAACACACCGTATATCTCCGCATCCAGCCTAACCAAATCCCCCTCATCCAGCTTCTGGCATTCCGGAACAGCAACACGCAACTTCCAGTCCGTCTCACCGTCCAGTTGGTCTGTTCGGATAAAACACGTCCCCGATGCGTCCGAAGTGCGAAGGAGGATAAGGTCAGCAGGAACGCGCTGATTCTTCTCCAAGTGAACGAGGTCGCCCACGCGGAGAGATGACGAGGGCACGGAACGCGTGTTCGCGTGTGTATTCAGATAGACCTCCTCTAAAGAAGACTCGTCATGCGTGGTGGGTCGGTCAAGGACGAGGTAGCGTTGGGAATTGGCTTCCGTGTCTCGCATGTGTCGTTTGTAGTCGTCATAGGCTTCCTTCCCCATGGTTACACACAGGACAAAGGCGAGGGGGGCGATATAAGTAACGATAAAACCTAAACCAGATATTAACCAACATTCCAAACGTCAAAAAAAGAACCAAGAACGTACCAATCTTAAGTGCGGGTATAAATTGCGACAAGGCAACTAGAAGGAAATACAAGTTGAAGAAAAACTTGAACTGTTCATAGAACACGATAGGGAGGAAGGTAAACGCGTTGTACTTTTGATTCCGTACAATGTTGGGTGGATGGCGGGACTGGAGTTTCTCCGGTGGGTTGAAAGGTATCGTCCTCGATTTGTCCTTGCCAACGTCCTTGTGGGGCGTGACTGGAATGTGCTGGGGCTGCTCCTCTTCCTCCTCCCCTTCCTCCCCCTGATCATAATGGCCAGCCAAAAGATGAGCCCCCTCTGAATCCCGTGGGTCGTCGACATATCTCTCCCTCTGTCTCCCCTTGGGTCGCTTGTGGTTATTCCTAGAGGTAGATGCGACAGCTGCGACGCTGGTAGGCATGGCTGGGGATGCTAGAGAAATGGGTCGTGGGTCGTCGTCGTTGTTAATAGGAAAATATTGGGGCTTGTTTCGTCGAAGGGATCGCAGTGGGATATCCGACATGAACGCCCAGAGTTGAATCCAAGAGCTTCTATTCCAAACATCGATAAACAGACCTCCATCTCTCCCTTACCCTCATGGTACGTGTCCGATTCCCCTGAATTTCAACCTATCTAATCTCTTCTAAAGAGCGATAACGCAGGTACGCTTCAAATTTGATCTCTTGACAAACTTACATTTTATTATCTATCAGAATACAAAGAGGCCTTTGCCCTCTTCGATAAACGAGGAAACGGCGCCGTCCCTCGCGAGACACTAGGCGACCTTTTACGCGCCCTAGGCCAGAATCCTACTCAAGCAGAGGTAGCAGAGATTGTATCATCTGCACCACGCGATGGTGCGTCCATCCGTACTCTCTACCACCCCTCCCATTGATCATCAACCTCCCAACCTACAGTGGACTACAAGGCCTTCCTGTCAATTCTAAATCGTCCAGATGGGTTCAAACCCGCAGGGACACCAGGTACGTGTTCTCATCTTGCTTCGCTGCCTGAAGATGCTAAATCAGGCGATTTCTTCCAGAGGAGTTCATCCGTGGGTTCCAGGTATTCGATAAAGAAGGGAACGGGTTCATCGGTGCTGGAGAGCTGAGATATGTCCTAACGCAACTGGGAGAGAAGATGTCAGATGAGGAGGTAGACGAACTGTTGAAGGGGGTTCAGATCGGCGCGTGAGTTGTCCCCTCTTACATCGCGTAGATTGGCGACTGATGATGAAATTAGCGACGGGAACGTCAACTACGAATCCTTCGTGCGCACAATTCTGAGCCAGTAGTCATGTCTATACCTGCACGCAATATATAATAATTGTATAACCCGCCTCACCAAATATCTACTCGCTATCCTCCGTGCTATACCCATCATCAACGCTGGAAGAAGGAACATGTTCACTCGAACTCCTCCGACTCCCCGCCAACCCATTCTGAGTCAACTCAACAACAACCTGTCCACCACCTCTAAGTTGCTCTATAGTGCCCAACAGCACACCTTTCCGCCAGGGTATCTCCACCCTTGGATACGCAGACACAACCAGGAATCCCCAATACTCCGTCGGGCTCTGGTAGCTCTCAACCTGCGTCTCAAGCAACGCCAACCTCCCACCCTCAACGCCATCCAAATCAGGCGGTGAAAGAGGATCATCACGCGACTCAAACTCTCCCGGGATCAATTGCGCGTCCACAAGCGCGTACAACGTCGTCAACGTCGCAGAGCCCTCGAACTGATGCACGAATCGCCCCCCACTCGGCAACCGAATGGCAACACGCAGACTTCCACTCTTTCTCTGCTCACTCGCAAACACCCGCCTTGTCCACCTCCTCCACCCCATCCTCACAACCTCCTTCTGCTTCTCCACCTCCGCTTGTCGCCGTCTTTCCCTCTCCTCCTCTTCCGCCTGGATCCTCGCCTGCTGCTGAGCACTCTCTGCCCTAATAGCAGCCTCAATCCTCTCCTTATCCCTCTGCGCTGAATCTCTAAAGGCACGGTCCTGATCTTGTCTCAGCTGCCTGTCCCGCTCCCTGTCTCTCTGCGTGGCACGGAGGCGCTCCAAAAATGGGGTGACCCTAGGAATGACCTGTTGTTCGAGATGGTTAAGCAGTGTTTGAGCGGACGTTGGCGCAGAGGAAGGAACGCTGCGGCCTTGATGCCTAGAGAGGACTGTAAGAGTTGGTGGGGCGGAGGTGCGTGGGGATGAGGAAGAGGAAGGTGTACGGCCGGGTTGTAATGCTATGAAAGCGACAAAGGGGTAGGTTGTTGCTTGCAGCTTCTCAGCGGCTAATGGGGGAGGTTAGTGGGGGAAAGCGTACCAAGGTGTCTGCTTACCAGACCAGGCATCTTGATCGCGAACGTCGCCTCCCCATACTACGATACCATTGTCATACAACGATTTCACAAACGCAGCGTCGGTAAGAGTGGAGCTACACGAGGTAAGCAGCCGCACATTCCAAAAACCAACGCACGCACCGTTTAAATTCAGCAACATCATCATGCTCCTCACTGACCAAAACAATGCACGCAATCTTCGCATCCCTCTGACACATCCTCAAGGTTTCCTCATAGCCCCGCAATACAAAATCTGGCAAAACCTTCCTCCCATCCTCCGTAAACCCATTACCCGAACCCGAGTTGCCGGCAGCAGCGCGAGACGTCAACGACGACGGGCCCGCATCCAAGCCTATAGACGAGGTAGTCCCTCTTGGTAGCTTGAGCCGGCCAATGGACACCGCGCCCGTCTCTTCTTCCAGCTCTCTCAACCAACTGTCTGGCCCTCTGCGAAAGGTAGGTCTGGGTCGCAGGGGTCGATAGAAATTGAGACTCGTGAACCGGAGCGAAGGAAACGGAATGCGTAGAATGGCAAATATGAAACGGAACACGTTGGATAGAACGTGGAATGGAAACGCAAGGAAGGAGAAGACGGGGCGGGTGAGTGTGGCTAGGACAGAAGTGCTGGGTTGTCGTTCCGGTATACTCTGGTGCGTATCGTCGATTTCAAATGTATCTATTATTCGGTCTGATACTGCAGACGTAGATGTAGAACCGAAAATGAGCTCGGCGGCTCTCTATACGTCGGTAAGTACGATAAATTGAAAAGATATAAGAAACAACGAACAGGGACATCCCAGTCGACGCTGCTCAACACACCAATCGCCACGTCGTCGTCTGCGCCATTGATAATTTCTCTGAGCTGAGCGAGGGCCTGTTGCTGTCCTGTACTGAGGTAGTCCATGAGGATACAAAAAGAAAGGCGTTGCACCACGTGCTTCAATAAATCTCTTTTTTTGATCTCACCTCAATGTCAGATACTCCTTGGCTAGTTCAAAAATACGGTGGGACAAGTGTAGGCAAATTTGCCGTAAAGATTGCAAAAGACATTGTTTCGTACGTCCTTACTTTTTCTTCCGTTGAATTCCGTCTCACATCTCCCTACTAGAACCTATATAGATGACTACAAAGTTGCTATCGTCTGTTCTGCCCGTTCAGGATCCACAAAAGCCCTAGGAACGACCAACCTCCTCCTCCGTGCCTCCTCTGAAGCCTTGACCAGGCCCACAAAATCCAATGGCATTTCCGGAGGAGGCGCCATAACACCCATCACCCAAAGTATCCTCAACATGTCTCTAGGCCACAGTCGCAGCAGCAGCAGCGGGACCGGCTCACCCCAATCTACATCTTCCACCTCCGAGCCCGAATTCTACAAAACAGTCGACCTCCTTCGGGACGAACACATTTTCGCCGCGCGATCGTCCATACGCGACCCCGCAATCTTACAAGAACTCGAGGATGAAATCGAAAGGGACTGTGAATGGCTCCGGAACTTCTTGTTCGCTGCAAAGGTATGCGTACCCTATTTCTCTGTGTAGAGATGGTTATTTGACTACTGTTACTTTATGACGATTCGTACCCTCCTCTAGATCATCGACGAGATATCCCCGCGATCAAGAGACAACATCGTCGGTCTCGGCGAGAGGCTAGCATGTAAGATCATGACTTGCGTCCTCAAAGACCAGGTTCGGTCTTTCGCTCTCTAACATACCCAACCTACTCAACTATATTTCCAGGGCATCGATGCAGAATACATCTCCCTAGAAGACATAGTCCCCCCCTCTGCCTCTGACGACCTCGACACCAGCACCAGCACGCTCACCCAATCTTTCTACAACCACATCGCTGCCGCCATGGGCGACCGCATCTCCCAATGCACCGCCCGCGTCCCCGTCATAACCGGCTTCTTCGGCCCCGTCCCGGGCTCCCTCTTGCGCCAAATAGGCAGGGGATACACAGACCTCGCCAGTGCCCTTCTCGCCGTAGGTCTCAATGCCTCTGAGCTGCAGATCTGGAAAGAGGTGGACGGGATATTCACGGCTGACCCTCGTAAAGTGCCCACTGCACGCTTGATCCCCATGATCTCGCCAGACGAAGCGGCAGAGTTGACGTACTATGGCAGCGAGGTCGTTCATCCTTTCACTATGGAGCAGGTCATCCGACGTAAGATCCCCATCAGGATAAAAAACGTTGAAAACCCCAAAGGAGGGGGTACGGTTATACATCCCGATCCCGAGCTGGTCTTGAATGGGCTGAAAGGTGTCGTTGATATCCCAGACGGACCAGCCTCCCCAAATTCAAAAAGTCCGCACGACAATTCACTAGCCGCAGCGGACGAGCAGCGCAAAAGGCTGCCCACAGCAGTGACGATCAAAGAAAAAATCATAGTCCTCAACGTCAACTCAAACAGGAAAAGCGTAAGCCACGGGTTCTTAGCTAGGATCTTCGGTACACTGGATCGGTTCGGGGTAGTGGTCGATTTGATCAGCACGAGCGAGGTTCACGTGAGTATGGCCATCGAGGACGGGTTAGGGAAAAAAGTGCTTGATCAGTTGGTTGCGGAACTAAGGAAGAGCGGCACGGTGAGTTTTAGCCTTGTTTCGAAATTTAGAGTAATACTGATAGATAAGAATGAATCAGGTCTCCATCCACCGTGACATGGCTATCCTGTCCCTAGTAGGCAAACAGATGCCGAACATGGTGGGTATCGCAGGGAGGATGTTTCAGACCCTTGCACAAGGGAATGTCAACATCGAAATGATCAGCCAGGGTGCAAGTGAGATCAACATCTCCTGCGTTATCAAAGCGAGGGAGGCAGTGAAGGCTCTCAACCTCATTCATTTGAATTGTTTGCAAATAAAACCCGAGGGTGCTAGAGGACGTGGTCAGTCTCTTTTTTTTTTCAGGCCAAACATTTGCTAAAAACAGGCATTCCAGTCGGACCATGGCTATTTTGAACTGACTCTCAAACGCGATAGAGGAAAAGCAGGACGAGGAATATATTAGTTAATAATCGTTGTACTCGCGGACAGTGGAAAAACACAAGGATTAACCCCATCCATCCCTTCCTCCCTCCCGAATTGGCTGCTCGTCATTTTAATTCGCGTGATGCTACTTTCTCTCTCTCAAGCCCAAAAGCTCCATAATAAAGCTTAGTTTGTGGTACTTTTACAACAGATCGCCAAACGCCGCCATTTCTGGTCCCCCAGATTCGCGCATCCCGATCTCCCAGTCTGTCGTCGAGAACGGTCAAAAAAATAGAATCTAGGAGATGAGATAAACGGTTACGCACAACTGTAGATGATGGTAACAGCCATGAGAATACCAGTGCCGCTTCCGATGGCGCCTGAGAGATCGGCAGCAACTGACAGAAGACCGAGGATAGCACCGCCAAATGCGGCTGCAGTTGGGATGACGCGTTTGAGCTCCTTGTACATGGATCCTTCACGGTGGCCTGCCATAACCTGCATGAAAAGCGATGAGAAACAGACAGAAATAAGGGGACTGAAAAATACCATCTGTTGTTCCTTGAGCTGCTTGGCTACATCCCGAGGGCCTGAACCAGAAACTTCGATCCATGTCTTGGAGAAGAGAGCGCAGGCGGAGAGCATAAATACGATGTACACGGCCGTGTGAATGGGGTCGAGGATGGCTTCCTTGACGGTGTGCGGGGGTGACATGTAGTATGCAATGCCAGAGGTGGCGCGGAGTTGTGGTGAGTCTTCCATGGGCTGAGTAAAAGAGAGAAAAATCAACGAAATAATCAAAGAAGAAAGAAACAGGGGCATACCTCCCAAACGCCAAGAAGTCGAACGAAGAGGTTGCTGGGGAAGCGGGAGGCGATCATTTGGGAAACGATGAAGACGTTGGAAGTCAAAGCGGACTGGAGCATGATGGGCATGTTCGAGGTGTAAAAGAGCTTGACGGGGTACGTGCCACGCTGGCCACGGAACTTGTTGCTCTTTACTGGAATCTCAATGCGGAATCCCTGGAGGTAAATGACGATAGCGAAGATAACGACAGTAGAGATGAGGTTCATAACGTTGGGAAGACGCTCCCGCCAGAAAGCTTCCCTGAGGGCGCGGCCCTTATCGTTCCAGGTGAAGAGGAGATGGAAGAGAGCGACAAGAGCACCTTCGAACTCGGCTCCTCGTCCAATGTTGATGGTGGTGGGGGAGAAGGCCTTCCAGATAATGGACTCGCAGATGTTGGTAGCGATGAAAAGGTTAATTCCTGATCCGAGACCATAGCCTTTCTGGAGGAGCTCGTCAAGCAGAATGACGATAAGGGCAGCAACGATGAGTTGGATGATAAGAAGGAGACAAACACCGGCGCCGAGATCCTTTGGTTGTCCATAGAGTCCTGTGAGAACGTAGACGGTGGCCTGGCCGAGGGAAATAATGAGAGCAAAGACTGCAATAACATTTGTAATTTTGTTCAAACACATAATGAACGAAGACTCACGTTTTTGAGCCCCACTAAACAGAGCACGATCCTCCTTCAAGCTAAAGTCGACGTCAATCAAGTTTGCACCAGCAAGAAGTTGCATGATCATCCCGGATGTCACAATGGGGGTAATTCCAAGTTCCATAAGCGTTCCACGATTAGACGCCATGATGACACGCATCCAGTAAAGCGGGTCTGAAGAGTCTGACGACATGATGCCGTACAGGGGAACTTGAGAGCACACCAAGAAAATGAGGAGAGTTACAGCTGTCCATAGCACCTTTTGGTTGAAAGGTACCTATTTCGCGGGCGTTGGGGGTTGATAATTATGACAACTCGGAATAAACGTACTTTGCGATCCGGTGACGAAACCTCTGGCAAGATGGGAAGGAACGGACGAACAAGATTGAGAAAACGAACTAGAAGGAATATCAGTAGAAGAATAAAAGAGAAAAGACGTCAAAGAAAACAGGACATACAGCCGCTCATTAGAGTACAGAAGAAAGTTGTTTTTCTCAATCGCCACCTCACACCCTCTATTTCCAGACGTGGCAGCTGATGTAAGCAATTGGCGCGATCACGGGACATAATTCCATATTGATCAGTTGAACTTTGAATATTTCCTCCGACCCTCCTTCCTTCCTACACCCACCATCCAATGTCGTCTTTTCTCGACCAGTACGACCCACTCGACGTTATAGGCAACGGCTCCTTTGGCATTATTCGAAAAGTACGCCGGAAAAGCGATGGACTCGTGGGCGCAACCTCTTTTTCAACCTCGTCATTGTCTGACACCGTCGCGTAGATCTTTGCGCGGAAAGAGTTGAATTTCGAAAGAATGAGCGACAGGGATAGAAAACAAATTGTATCAGAAGTGTACGCGTCTTTTCTTGTTTCTGCTTGACCAAGCCGCTCACCCGTTCTAGAAACATCCTCAAAGACTTACACCACGACCACATTGTACGATATCACGACCGTTACGTTGACCGAGACGCTGGTATTCTCTACATCCTCATGGAGTACTGCGGTGGTGGAGACTTGTCCGCCATCATCAAACAAGCAATGAAGCAAAATCGTCCCATCTCAGAGGACGTCATTTGGAACTATTTCATGCAAATCCTCCTCGCGCTGCACCATTGCCACCATCCCAACGGCCATGGGAGGAGCTCAAGTGGCTCCGGCGCAACTGGAGTTCCGTTAGATACCGAAAGTAGCTCACGCCGGGCTCAGATTCTACATAGGGATCTCAAGCCTGACAACGGTAAGGCCGCTTCTTCTCCAACAGTTTCTCCGGCTCAGGTTACCATCTAGTCTTCCTTGATGAAAACAATTGTGTAAAGCTCGGCGACTTCGGTTTATCAAAAGCTTTAGCTCAAGCGAGCTTCGCCAACACATACGTTGGCACCCCTTATTATATGTCACCGGAACTTATGCAAGAGAAGGCTTACGACTCGAAATCGGACATCTGGTCCCTCGGCTGTCTAATTTACGAACTATGTGCGCTCAAGCCGCCATTTCACGAAGCGAAAACACACTCCGAACTCAGTATTCTTATTAGGTACGGTCTACCCTACCTTTCCCGTCAAGTGTTGAACATGTAACTAGAAATGGGCGCATTCCACCTCTCCCTCGAGGTTATTCCCAAGCACTGTTTGGGGTTATCAAGGCGATGTTAAATTTAAACGTGAGCAAAGTTTCCCTGAGCTCGCAATGATGCTTATCTATTTCAGCCTGCCATGCGCCCATCTGCTGCTCAACTTCTCCAACATGAGCGTCTCGAACTGGTCTTCAAGGTCGCGGAAACAGAAAAGATGTAAGTGTTATATACTTCGATTTTTATGTAACTAATGTCGCAAGCAAGGTTATCGACGGTCAAGGCCCACAAAACCACTATCGTTAATAAAGAACGCGAAGTTCTCGCTCGAGAGCAGGCTATTATCGAGAAAGAACAACACATCAACACCCTCTTTACGCAAAAGGACCAAGAAATAGCGGCACTCCAACACGTTGTTGCCCAGCTACAGAATCAGCAGAACTGTCATCCCTCGCAACGCGACGTGGAAGTCGCAGTCAAACAAGCCATCGCCAGACGTGAAGAGGAGCTCCGGGTCCTCGTCATGAAGCGGGAGGAAGAGGTCGCGTCGGCCATGTCAAAACGGGAGGAAGAAATCATGGAGGCCGTCAGGCGTCGCGAAACCGAAGTCTGCGAGGCTTGGGTAGCACGGGAGTCAGAAATTAGAAAGGAAGTGGAACAGAGCATAAAAGCCGTTGAGGAGCGTATTGAGTGGATTGCGAAGAGGGAAGACGAGTTGAAAATCGAGGAAGCGCGTTTAGACGGCATCCGGGAGGATGTCGAAGATAAAGTTAGGAAGTTGGAAGAGCGCATTGCAAAGGGTGTGTATTACTCCCAACTTACATGCGTTTGTTTCTAACAAAGCTACAGGGAAGAAGGAAAAGACACCTCTGGAAGAAGTCAAGAACCTTCTTGTACCCCTCGGTCGTATAGCTCATGAAACACCGTCACAGCAAAGCAAGTTCGATAATCAGCCGACACCCAAACCATCCGGTATACGCCCACTAGAGACACCCATTACCCGCCCCGCATACACCAACTTCATCCCCTCCGCAATGAAAGGCGTTGTCCTTACTGCGACTGGGGAAACCCTTGCGACACCTACGCCGACAGAACTAGTGAATCTGTTCGACGCTTCACCAAAAGTTGGCTTGAACTTTGCCAAGATTTTTGATTTTGAGGACGCGGATGACGAGGAAGGAGGTGAGAAAGAGAAGAGAGAAGAGGAAGCGCATAGTCCCCCGCCTAGTCCAAGTTCGAGGAAGGAACGAGAGAGGCGTTCAAAGGAAAAGGGGGAGGGTTCAAGTTCAGATGCAGGTTCTGTCAACACAAACGCGCCACCACCCACTCGACTCCGTCGACCGTCTATTAGATCATCAACCGTTCGACCTTCACATACACGGTCAGCAACTATTCCTCCATCGACCACCGACACAGCATCAATAGCATCATCGTCTTCAACCTCCTCATCATCCTCGTCCTCATCCGCATCATATCCCTACCCTCATCCCAAACCCCTCCCGCACCCGCACCTCCACACCTCAACAGCCATCACACGTTCGAGCAGCGTACCAATGCCCCGCTCGTTACCATCACCAGAATACGACCTCGGAGACGAAGAAAACCTCCCCAGTCCTTTCCTAAAGAGAACAGAACGCCAGAATCTCGCAGTGAAGCAGGACTCATCAGCAGCGGTACGGAAGAAGAGGCCTAGTACAGGGAACGTCCTCAGAGCTATGGCGGCCGCAAATAACGTTGGACGCAAGACCAATGGGGCGAGTACCACAGCGTTGCCTTGGCCTTTGACAACGGCGACAACATCGGATAACGCTGGAGAGGCTCGGCCATCGTTAGCTAGTGCAAGAAAGGCAAGCGAGGAGGCACGTAAGGCATTGTTACGGCCATAGACTTTGGATACCCTCTACTTTTACAGGTTTTGATTAGGGGCACATGTTACAATTATGATTTTGATTTTTCTCTTCTGTCTACAAAATTATGAAACGGGGACTCTTGAGCCCCCATGATTTACTATGGTTGGCTGAGGATAATAGCAGAGAGACCATTCAACACCATATATACAGAAACGCAAGGGCAGGATTCCCAATTTCTATACCAGCTAACAGAATAGTTGGACATAACTGATACTGAAATTCTAGACCCATATATTATCATGAACGACCACAAAATGGTGGACAATCCCACGTCGTTAATCTAAATGTTTAGAGAAGGGATAGATCCAGTTTATCCATATGACGACAAGTGTTTGAAGAAAGGAAGATAGCAATACGCGTGAACCTAAGAAGTAAATGGAGGCTCGAGTGGAATAGGGAAGATAGCAATACGCGTGAACCTAAGAAGTAAATGGAGGCTCGAGTGGAATAGGGAATGTGGAGAAAGAGAAGGCGAGCGCCAAACGAATGACGGTCGTAGGAGTAAAAACGTCTAAAAAAACATGTTGTTCATCCAAACATGACACGTGGCGGCGACTGGTTTGCCTCCAATTACGCATGGCGGGCAGCGTTAGTGTCAGCGCGAGGCGGGGTGGTCCGTCTTTTTTCAGCTCTCCATCTACTGTGGGTGGCGATATGGTTCCGAAGACAATACCGATCCAGAAAATCCTCTCGTGATATGGTTCTGTGCGGGGACTCGACCTGGCCTGAGGAGCTGTTTTCTTGGGGAGATGACCTAAACGTCAGTGATGTTCAAAGTGTAACATAGAAAGGAGACGGGAGCGATAGGAAAAATTGCGGCGGGTGCAGGAGAAATAGGAAATTCGTTAATTCATCACTAAAGTCCACAACGGGAGGAAGAACGGGAGGGAATAAACGAAGACGGATGAACCACGCACCAGATACATAGACTCTAATTTCGGCCAAGTTACCTGATAGGTGCGGATCCAGAACCAACCTCTCCTTAGATCCAAGATGATTTCCGTTTATCACACAGGTCGAATGAGTGTAAACCTTCTACGTTGTAGGTGGTAGGCTTGGTCACTAGCAGCAATCCGCACTTCAGTTCCTTGCTTTCAAATCATATACGAAAATCGGAAAATGTACCCAGCTCGCTCGGTCATTGCGCCACCAAGGAAGCTTCAAGCTGGCGCTGCAGCAGCGATTCAGGGATTAGTTGACAATTCTAAAATGAAAGATATGGTAGTTTTAAAGATCAGCGTGATCCAAAACGATTTGACCAGAAGCCTGTGCCCTTTTTTCACTCTCGAGCATCAGCCGCACGTCCAGCTTTCGTTGTCCAATATGAACTCCTAAAGAACCTCCCCTCAGGCTCGCGTTGTAAAGCTCTACAGCAGGTGGAAGGGAAAAAGGCAACTGCTGCCTGAGGACGAGTTGCTTGGACCTATCGCCGTGGAAAGACAGAAGGAGATGCGCTCGGAGATCGATGACAGGCTAAGGAGTAAATAGATGACTGATTAGAATGGAGTAATGGGCCAAGAGAAGAAAAAAGACATACGACTGTCACCATGGCCAGTGAAGGTCTCACGTATTCGTTCGTTGTCCAGGTATGCGGCAGGTTGGGAACGATATAGGCGCGACTAGGTTTCATTTAAACGATGGCGTCGATACCGACTTCCTGGGAGCGGATTAAGGAACGGACGGCTAAGAGGCTACTACACACCATGATTCTGCGAGCAATGACTTTCTGGATGAACGGTGCCGGTGACTGGTGACTTGGTAACTTGGAGATGTGTGAGAGTTTCGCGTCCTTCACCGACAAGGATAGCAAAGAGCTAGAGGGACGTAGACACGAAGGAAACCTAGATGAATAGGTTCTAGGTACAAACAGAAGTTGGAAGGAATAGCGTGGGAAATAAGCTGTACGCCCAGTGGCTCGTCTCTCGACCTTCAACAGCCTTCAACTCAGCGAACCTCACCAAACCTCTTTCTCAATCTACAAGCTTCAATCAACCTCTACAACATCTCGTCACCATGCCAGAGTCAAAATCACTCTCCGATAGTTACAACAAATCAGATGCGCCTTCCATCCAAGAGCTAGGATCTCATATCCTGGGAGCTCGCGTTCGTATCACGAATCAAGGAAACACCTTTTGTGGTTGTTAACAGGCCTTATACAGACCCCAGTTGGAGAAGGTGATCGTACCGAAGCCAGTGCACGGGAGAGCCCTCAATTAGTACGCCCTCTACAATATTCAATGCATCGCGATAGGCTAATGAAGAGCAGGTCACGGATATCGCCCCAGCTGGACGCACAACAGACATTGATAGGAACACTACCGCTACCGATGTAAGTAAATGATGTTGTCTCACTTCCCGGGATTGTGATCATAATTACCTACACTGCAGGAGTTTATTAATGATGGCGAGGACGATGCGTCTGGAATGATCAATCTCGCCGTCTTGCTCATGGCAGAATGCAAGGCAGGGTTATCGCTTTCAGAGCTGAACACCGTGGTCCTCCTGTTCCGTCAAGTTAAAGATAGCTGCCCAGCAACACACCCGCTCCACCGTGCTGCCAAGAGAGATCTTGCGTCTGTATTGGTTGTCAGATTTATGTACACCAATCAGAGACACGATATGATGGAATCTTTGGCTCTTCGCCAGGAGATAGTTGAGGGTGGGAATTCAGACCAAGAGGCAAGCCCTGAAGTGAGCGGATTTCATTCTTGACAACATATATTAGCTTAGTGAAGATTAAGACCAATACTGCCATCCGACTAGAAGAGGAGACGGACAAAGAAGCCACATTCGAACTGGCGAAGGGATTGTTGATGGGCTTCCAGAAGTCAACTTCCCTTCACATTCTGAACAAAATTGTCTTCCTTGTTCAACATGCACTTACACAATTATCAGCTGCATCTACAAGCTGGTTCATCGCATTAACGACTCTGGTTGATGCATTATATGCCCGCTTTAACCATTCCTATGATCTGACCGACCTGAACGAAGCAATTTCCAGTTTGCAAGATGCTAGCAAATGTTGCACAGAGCGAGATCGGCAAGAATTGAACATAAACTTCCGGATTGGTGCGCTGTTAGCAACACAATTTGATTCAATGGGGGATATTTCCAATGTTCAAAGGGCATTGGATTGGGCTATGAAAGGCACTGAAACTTCCACAGGTATTCTGGAATCACTCAAGTTTGCTGATGAACTTTGTAAACAGTTCACAGTGTCAGGTAACATGGCTGACCTGAATACTGCAGTGACACTTTTTAGGGAAGGGATTGCAGAACTACCTCAGGGAAGGAGAATTATGCAGCTGTTGTCAATAATCTTGCAAATGCACTGTCAACCCGATTTGAGCAAGGAGGTCAGCGAAGTGATCTCAATGAAGCCATTTCTCTGTACAGGCAAGCTCTTGAGTTCCAACTTCCACCCCATCCCAATCGATCCAGCTTGCTCAACAAACTTGCTTCTGCACTGTGGACCCAATTTGAGCAAGGAGGTCAGCAAAGTGATCTTGATGAAGCAATTTCTTTGCACAGGCAAGCTCTCGAGCTCCGACTTCCACCCCATCCTGATCGATCCAGCTCACTCAACAATCTTGCTTCTGCACTGTGGACCCAATTTGAGCAAGGAGGTCAGCAAAGTGATCTTGATGAAGCCATTTCTCTGCACAGGCAAGCTCTTGAGTTCCGACTTCCACCCCATCCTGATCGATCCCAGCTCACTCAACAATCTTGCTTCTGCACTGTGGACCCAATTTGAGCAAGGAGGTCAGCAAAGTGATCTTGATGAAGCCATTTCTTTGCACAGGCAAGCTCTCGAGCTCCAACTTCCACCCCATCCTGATCGATCCACCTCACTCAACAATCTTGCTTCTGCACTGTGGACCCAATTTGAGCAAGGAGGTCAGCAAAGTGATCTTGATGAAGCCATTTCTTTGCACAGGCAAGCTCTCGAGCTCTAACTTCCACCCCATCCTGATCGATCCCGGCTCACTCAACAATCTTGCTGCTGCACTGGGACCCAATTTGAGCAAGGAGGTCAGCGAAGTGATCTTGATGAAGCCATTTCTCTGTACAGGCAAGCTCTTGAGCTCTAACTTCCACCCCATCCTGATCGATCCAGCTCACTCAACAATCTTGCTTCTGCACTGTGGACCCAATTTGAGCAAGGAGGTCAGCAAAGTGATCTTGATGAAGCAATTTCTTTGCACAGGCAAGCTCTTGAGCTCCGACTTCCACCCCATCCTGATCGATCCAGCTCACTCAACAATCTTGCTTCTGCACTGTCAACCCGATTTGAGGAAGGAGGTCAGCGAAGTGATCTTGATGAAGCCATTTCTTTGCACAGGCAAGCTCTTGAGTTCTTTCTTCCACCCCATCTCCTTCGATCCCGCTCACTCAACAATCTTGCAAATGCACTGTCAACCCAATTTGAGCAAGGAGGTCAGCGAAGTGATCTCAATGAAGCCATTTCTCTGTACAGGCAAGCTCTCAAGCTCTAACTTCCACCCCATCCCCTTCAATCCAGCTCACTCAACAATCTTGCTTCTGCACTGTGGACCCAATTTGAGCAAGGAGGTCAGCAAAGTGATCTTGATGAAGCAATTTCTCTGCATAGGCAAGCTCTCGAGCTCCGACTTCCACCTCATCCTGATCGATTCAGCTCACTCAACAATCTTGCTTCTGCACTGTTGACCCAGTTTGACCAAGGAGGTCAGCAAAGTGATCTTGATGAAGCCATTTCTCTGTACAGGCAAGCTCTCAAGCTCTTCCTTCTACCCCATCCCAATCAATCCAGCTTGCTCAACAATCTTGCAAATGCACTATTGACCCAATTTGAGCAAGAAGGTCAGCAAAGTGATCTTGATGAAGCCATTTCTCTGCATAGGCAAGCTCTTGAGCTCCGACTTCCACCCCATCCTGACCGATCCAGCTCGCTCTACAATCTTGCTTCTGCATTGTCAGCCCAATTTCAGCAAGGAGGTCAGCAAAGTGATCTTGATGAAGCAATGTCTCTATTCCTCACTGCTACCCAATACACCTTCCAATCTCCATCTAATCGTCTCCACATTGCAAGAAGATGGATACATTATGCAGATGAAAATCAACATAGCTCTGCAATTGATGCTTATGAAGCTGCCATACAGGCTTTACCACAGGTGGCTGCTCTGAGCTTTGATGTAGCATCACGACAGGACGCTATGACTGCAGGCAGTGATGGCTTAGCTCGGGATGCAGCTAGATGTGCTATTCGCTCTGGACATATAGACAAAGCCATAGAACTTCTAGAAGCAGGACGAAGTATCTTCTGGTCACAGGTCCTATCTCTCCGCTCACCCTTTGATCAACTCCACAAGGTTGACCCAGAATTGGCAGATAAGCTATGTAATATTGCGACTCAGCTGGAGATTGGATCTCATCGTGATGTTTTTTTGGAGATTTTGGACAACAGGAAGAAGCTATATATAGACCAGGAAGCAGCCCGACTCAACCGCCTCAATGAAGAATGGGCTCAATCTATTGATAAGGTTAGGACAAAGAGCGGATTTGAGGACTTTCTATGCCCATCCTGTTTATCCTCACTCAAAGTGGCTGCATCAAAACATCCAGTGGTCATTCTCATTGCGAATGATGATGAAAGCCATTGCCTCATCATGACATCGACAATCATTCACCACATCCCTCTTCCAAACTTAGGCACTCCTAAGTTGATGGCACTTGCTAATATCATTCAGATGGCCTGCTCTCAGTCACCAATATCACGGTCACTCATCAATCAAATCCAAGACATAAATATGAACCATCTGGGAGAAGAGCGTGCAGGGAGGGTTAGCAGCAAAACTCCAAAACTTCCTTCAGATGACATGTTCACCTTTGTTTTGAGGATTCTGTGGGATGAATTGGTGAAGCCAGTCATTGATTTTCTTGATGTTAAGGTCAGTCAATATATCTCCACAAATGATTGACCTACTTACAAGATATTATAGAACTCAGATGAAATGACCATCCTGCAATGGTGCCCAACTGGTCATTTCACCTTCCTTCCCATCCATGCTGCAGGCCTCTATTATGACAAGCTAGCTATTGATTGTGCCCCAGATTACTTCATTTCTTCATACACTCCATCCATAGGGGCACTTTTGGCTTTGGATTCAGCTCCCACCACCCAGTCATTCCAAATGATGGCTGTGATCCAATCTAAGGGGCTGCCTTCTACAAGAAGGGAGCTAGAAAACATTCGGCGACATGTATCTTGCGAAGCTCTCATTGAATTAGGAGTTCCTGGAGTACCTGCTGAAGTTGAAGCTGTTGCCTCCCATCTTTCGAATGTGTCTATAGCTCACTTTGCATGCCATGGGAATCAAGATCCATGGAAACCACTTGACAGTGGGCTCAAGCTTGATGATGGGCTACTCCAAATCTCGAGAATTATGAAGGAAAAGATGCCAAATGGATCACTTGCCTTTCTCTGTGCTTGTGAGACAGCCATGGGCGATCAAAACCTACCGGATGAGGCAATGAGTATAGGTGCAAGCTTGATCTTTGCTGGATTTCGGCGGGTCATTGCTACTATGTGGTAGGTTGTTATTTGCATTGTTCCCTTGGAAATAAATTCTGAGAGTGTGGGCTAGGAAAATGATGGATGAAGACGGACCTACTATTGTGGACACATTCTATGAAGAACTTTTCTTTGGCGGTCCAGATGGAAGACCAGCTCTTGAACCTGATATGACAAAGTCTGCCCTAGCCCTTCACCTTTCAGTCAAGAAACTCCGTTTGCAGGGTGTTTCATTCCATCGTTGGGTTCCCTTTATCCATATGGGCAAATAATGTGGGTACAATATTCTGCACTGTACGTTTCGACTTCGTTTGGGATATTTTTCGTTTCTCCATTGAAGGCTGCCCTCGTTTGTAAATCACTCTATGATATTTTGCCGTGAGAATCAATTTTTAGTCTTACCTGCCCGTCGTCTGCCTCGAGATTGCTGCTTATTTCTCAGGACTACACCCTTCCTTCAAGTTCCCCAAGCAGAACCAAGGCCCCTCTGGGTGGGGGGAGAAATACAGGGCTCATTGGGCATCACCTCCTCCTTTGTTTGGGACGTGACACCGCGAACGGGAATGGATGTTCCTGCAATCCTCAACAGCACTATAGTATTTGTCACCACACCGATTTTAATGTCATACCAACACTAATGACCGTCGTGAAACAATCCCACTATGTCCAACCCGCCTCAACAGTGACGACCATGAACCTCCAGTACATCACATCGCCTCCGTCACTGAACCTTCCACTCAATCTATCAACACCGACATTGTGAAGTCGCAGAGCTTCCATAACAGGGCACCTGCAGCCCCACGATTGCTGCAGCGTCACCTCTATCTACATTATCATTCATTGGACCAATTTCCGCCTACCATCTATCTTTGCGAACCCTCGGCCGTCGACAATCATCATTTGACCAGAGGGGTGCACCCTTCAACCTCACATCGTTTCATCCCAAGTCTTTCAATTGTCTCACCTCTGGGTGGATGCGGAATTTAGATCGTGTTCGTTTTGGTAAGGTACAGATGAAGGGGTGCATGCGGCGTTCGTCGACGGGTGAACGCTTTTATGGGTGATTTGAGAAGGGTATGATGGTTGAAGCTTGAGAAGGGCAGGATGGCGTCAAGACCATTGAGGCCAATAACGTTGTAGCCGAGCACTTATGCGACAGGTACATGTTCTTTCTCCGGGCAAGGATGAATCACAATTTGTCTGAAGCAATGGTCATTTTGTAAGATTTCAGAAGAGAGCGTAAAGGTAAAAAGTAAAGAGGATACAAATTACATAACGAGATTTCGTTTTCTTATGCTCTGTTCAACATGTTCTCTTTTGCAAAGAATTCGACCACTAGCTACCACGAGTCTTCGTAGGTTTGCTGTCGCCGCTACAAAAGCTGCGGAAAAGTCTACACCCAATGTTATCACCCAGCTAGAGCACGAAAATGCGCGGATGTTGCGCGTGGTGAAGAAGCGCGTCGAGGAGCGGAAACTTCTTCTTTCACAAGTGAGTACACATTCTGTTAACCGTACCCGTACGCTCATAGTTTTCCAGCTTTCAGAGGAAATGTCTTCGCCTGAAGATGTACTACGCTTAAAGCAGCTCAAAGAGTCTAAAGCCCTCCAAACGGCTTGGGACGAATGGACGCAGACTAGACAGGTCGTCTTACATTCTTATCTTCTCAACTGCAAACTGATCATACTTTATAGTAGCTTCTGGATAATACTGCTCCCCTACTCGACGACCCAGATCCCACCATGCGTTCACTCGCAGTGGATGAATACACCTCCCTCACCTCAACTCTTACTCAATTCCTCGAATCTACCTTCCCCTCCCTCTTAGTCCCCCCATCCACAACATCCCACCTCTCAGCGCTGATGGAAATGAAATCCGGTGTCGGGGGCTCAGAATCCAGCCTTTTCCTGGGAGACCTATTGCGAATGTATCAGCGGCTCGCAAATGTGAACAGATGGAAGGCACAAGTCGTCGCACAAAATGATAATGATGGCGGTGGAACGAAGGACGCTATCATAGAGATCAAGGGAGACGGCGCATATGACGCTCTGCGATTCGAAAGTGGTGTCCATCGGGTGCAGCGAGTGCCAGCAACTGAATCTAGCGGAAGAGTGCACACGAGCACGGTCTCCATCGTTGTATGTGCAATGCTATACCAATTGAGAATGGTTATTGAAGACAGATTTGCAGGTTTTACCGCTTGTAGAGGAAACAGACACCCAGGCCGAAGAGCTTTTTTCGATGAGCGATATCAAGCTCGAGGTCATGCGAGCTCGTGGGGCTGGAGGCCAGGTAGATATCGTCATAAACGACTTGACATATGGTCCTAACGATATACCCTCCAGCATGTCAACAAAACCGAATCTGCCGTACGTCTTACGCACATACCTACTGGAATCACGGTCTCCATGCAAGACGAACGGAGCCAACATCAGGTTAGTTCAAAACTTTCGTTGGCGGTTGCTCTTTCACTGATCAAACTACAGAACAGGCGTCGTGCGTTCCAAGTCCTGCGTTCCCGCCTCCTCGACAAGAAGCTCACGCGAGAGATGGAGGAACGTCGTGATACCCGAAGAAATCTTGTACGAGGCGCTGACCGTAGTGAAAAAATCAGAACATACAATTTCGTTCAGGTGCGCTGATATGATCCGTTCGTTCACGCTTCTCATCTCACAGCTCTCTCATCAACAGGAGAGAGTGACCGATCATAGAATAGGATTAACGCTGATGAACCTCAGCTCTGTCCTCGAAGGCGACGGAATACAGGATTTCATAGACGCAGTCAAGAAGGATCACGCTGACAGCATCTTAGAAGACATGTTAGATGTCGATTGATCGCTCCTCATCGCCACCACGCAGTGCAGAGTGAACTGTAGACTATTACATACATATAATCCGATAAATTGAAGTTACTACATTATAACACAAGGCTTGTCAGGATCAAGCCCCAACTCTTTCATCTGCTCTTCTGCAGCCTCCTTCTCGTTAGCTTCCAATTTCTCCTTGGCCTCGACAGGGAACCAATCCTGCATAAAGTTCAAGAGCGCCCAGTCCACATTTGCTACCCCCTCACAAGTCAGCAACAAGCCATCGAACGAAAACAACGAAGAACACTCACATCGATTAGCGATCAACACCACAGGCGCACGACACATGGGACAATCACCCTGTCCCCGTTTCTGCATCTTCACCAAGCACCTCACGCAAAAGAGGTGCCCGCAGTTCAAACGTATTGGTTTGAACGCGATGCTCATACATATCAAGCACGAGTAGTCGTCTAGATGGGGTATGATGGGGAGGAGGGTCTCGCCAATGGCTTGAACCATTGTTCGGGGAAGCGTAGTCGTGTGCATCTGGGAAAAGAGAGCTGTGAGCTGGGGAGATAAGGCGTCCGGCTCAGAGGTTAGTCCTGGTAGGGGTAGCGATGTGCGCTTGGTGTGTTTCTTGAGAATCTTGCGCGCCGCTTCCGAGTTTGCGTGTGAGAACTGTAGGGGTGAGGGTGAGGAAGAAAAAGGAAAAAAAAGAGGGTAAAGAAACATACCTTCTTAACATTTAAAATGAATAAATTTAATCCTAAAAATGTCTCTAGAGCTACCCTGCTCTGCTTTAACTTGAACTTCCTTGAATCCCCGAGGCCCCTCTGTGTTGCCCGCTCCGCAAAAAGTTTGAGCCGTTTCTCACTCTCCTCAACGGTCAGCTCTCCTCTCGTTTGCTCCCCAACACTCTCGAATACCTCAGCCTCAACGTAAAGCTGGAATATCTCCCGCCAAGAAAATAAGTCGCTCTTGTCCGATTCTCTGTTTGGGCTGCGGATCATCCCCGCATGCGATGTTAGCCCCGAATGCGGATGGAATGAGCCCCTTGAGGTGACGGAGGCAGGTAGCGCAGAGTCTCCGATGGTGCGAGAAAGCTCTTGAATTGTGGTTCGAAATTCGGCGTGAACGGTCGTAAGGTGCGTGGACACCGAGGAAAGGGCAGTCGAGAGGTTGTGGAAAAATTCAGTGTCATGAATCAGGGGTACCACCACTTCTTGGGTTCTGCCAGTGGGATGCGAAAGATCTCCGCTAAAGAATAGATGGTGAATTTGAGTAGGGGAGAGAGAAGGGAGAAAAAGGACGAACGATGTAATGGCTTGGAGATTGGGGGCACCCTTTAGTTGCATCTGCTGTAAGGACCAGAACAGGGTGTGCGTTACGCCCTCTTGACCATGATCAGAAGAATCTTTCGATCCTTCCACCTCTTCATCGTCGGACTGAAATTCCAAAAGCTTGCTCTCCTTGGGTTTGGACTCCGGCACACTGACCCACAGCCTCAGCTGCGGTAAAATGTTGGTGGAAGATCCGGAGAGCTCGTAGACAACTTTAGGGAAGCCAGAGGTCTTGAACCACTCTTCAATGTCTGGTGGCAGAACCGCAGATGTGCCGCTTTCAGAGCTTGCGAGAGACGTTTGATCCGCTCGGTCGTCAACGTCGCTTGAAGCTGCAGGAGAAGGAGGTGAAATAATTTCGTGCAGCAGTGCGGGGCTCAAGCCGAGGGATGAAAGCTCTGTGACGATCTGGTTAATCAGTTTTTTCAACTGGTATGGAGATGATAAGCATTCGTCTCAGGAGTATAAGATAAATAAACCAACCTGACGGTATTGAATGGCGTTTTCGCGAAGTTCAGGGGGTAGGCTCAGCAGAAGCTGAGCATAGGTCTTTGAAAAATGCATGGCGGTGACTAGGAGACATAGATGGGAGAAGGAAAGCCCTAGAATTGCCGCCGTGCCTGTCAGGAATTTTGGCTTGTTGATGCTCGGTGATCACTTGACATTGTCAATGACAATTGCAACAAAATGGCAAGTGTCCTGAAATATCATTTCGTCGACGTCGTTAACCCTCTTCTAGGATGTAGATCCCCTTGCAGACACTGTTCCCCCGCGTTACGCCATCGAATCCGATGAGGAAGAAGATGAGATCAACCCTCTTCACCCAAATCGAAATCCAGAACCAGTCACTGTCAACGTTCAAATCGTCGGGGAGACACCCACAAATCGTCCTTTGGTTGTCGCTACCGGAGATTCTGCGGCATATTGGGCGAAGGGTGCCAGACTAGGCGAACAAACAGGCGCGATAGGTGTTAACGGCGTTCAGGTAGGCTGACGTCTTCGCGTCTTCGGTTCTCATGATGATGTACACATCAGATAGGACTGGTCTTCAATCCTCCTTGGACAAAATCAACTATCATCATATCAGAGGTCTTGTCTCGCTTACCTGTGTACGCGATGCATCCGTACGCGGAAAAAATAATCAATACCCTGCAACCATCAAAGTATCTACCCTCACCTACTGGTTCAGCTCATTTAATCACACTTGACACAGTACTGCATTGCTCGACTCATATCCAGTTCCTACGTACGCCTCAAACGACCCCCCATCACTTCAAGACGCTCCCATCCGCTACCTGTCAACTACCTCGACAAACACAGAACCACTACCCGTACGCCCCCCACTCGATTCCGTTCTTCCTCTCTTACTGATCCAACAATGAAGAACGGTGCTGCACACCCCTTCTCTCCACCAAACCTAATTCAATCAGCGTCGGCATCCTTCCTCGCCATATTGAGCATCAAGCAATTGCCAGGTACCCTGATACTCCTGCCGTCGCCCCACATCCCACACCCAGCACCGAGAACAATCGCCCCAGCCAACTTTCTTCATCTATCCCAAGATGATATCGAGTGGTCGACGGACACCATCCGATCTGCCCAGGATCTGCTTTTCCAATTCGCGACGGGGGAGTTGGCAGGACTGCCAAAATGGGATCATACCCCATCGAACTCCAACACCACCTCATCGCGGAAACGGTTTGAGGTCGGTGAAGGCGGGATGTACATCTGATGAAATGTTTTGTAAATGCGAAAGAACATTAGTATTGTACTTACTTTGACGAAAATGACAGAATATGATTGATCGACTCTGGTTTAGGAGAACTACACCAAACTTTCGCACTCCAAGTGATTCTCAGGCATCATTTCATTGTCACCGTCCCGCGACCGCGAAGAGGTGCAGCTATGGTAAGTCGCATTGACCCTAATTCGTCGAAAAAGGGTGAAGCTGGTAAGATCTTATTACCTGGATCTGCTCATAACTAACTGTGAACGCAGGTCTACTGCTGCGTTGTTTTGTCCTCCCCAGCGACGATCCAGAATCCTGTTCATTCGTTGTTAGAATCGACAGAAATCACTACATCAGTGAACTCAAGCAAGCGATCAAAACCCTGGCGGCGCCTCGGCTCGACAATGTCTTTGCACCAAGTCTTCTTCTATGGAAGTGCGCCATTCCAATGGGACAAGAAATTATTGAATCTGTTAGACTAGACGGTACCGATCGTTCTCTTGACCGCATCACGGGTGACTGCCGACTTTCAAAGCTCTGGAGTGAGGAGTTGCCTTCCAACACCTTTCACATCTTGGTACAAGCACCAGGCAAGTTTCATCTTCTTATGTTTAGTTGATGATACTCAATCGACAACGTAGAAGAATCCCCAGGACCACGAAGTAATTTAAAGATCCATGAGGGCTGCTCCAATCTGAGTGACGAGTCCCATATCACCTTCTCAGTTGGTGAAGCTGGTATGATGCTATATCTGGTGATTCTTGAGCTTGCTCATAACTGACTTTGAGTGTAGGTTTACTTTCAACAAATACTCGGTCCAGTTCAAACAACACAAAGCTTCCTCGCTCCCCTGGCAGCTCCAGAGTTATCAAGCCTCGACTTCTTCACGCGAGCGAAGGAGACCGTCAAGATAAAATCATGTGCCTTCTCTACGACGCCCTCTGGAAGAAGGGGGAACAAGCTTGGACCAAGATCTCTCGTATAATCAAAGAGCATGTTCCAGATTCAGCTGTCGCACTTGGGGAGGCCGAAGGGCGTGACCTGGACCCACCTAAGGAGGCTCAAGTTACGATCGTTGATCTTACCTCTCTATTGAAGTGGACCATGGAGGATGCAAATCTGGATGTCCTGACTCCGATCTTTCTAGCCCGAGGCGAATACACCGAACTCGACAATTTTCTGGAATCAAATGATAACCATGTCCTTCTTCTAGGGCAACCCGGCATAGGTTCGTGTACTGTCTACTATTCCATTCCATAATGTGATAGCTCTTTCATAGGAAAGACCATCTACCTGACTTATTGTCTTCTAAGGCGACTCATTGCTGGCTTACCCACCATTTTCGTAAAAACTTCTGATATTCGTTATATATTTTTGGATTCGGGTGTTTACTGGATCCCATGCAACTCTTTCAACATGTCAGAAGATTCGCCATTCACTGATCGACTGGACAACACGCTTGTGTTGTTTGATCTCAACGAAGAACAATCAACACCAGAACGATTTTATGACTGGAGAGTTTTAGTGTCGTCATCCCCGCAATCTGCACGATACAAGGAGTGGGTGAAGCACCGAGGGGCTGAGTACTGGGTCATGAGGACGTGGTCATGGGAAGAGATTTCTTTTGCTCGGTAATGTTTCCAGCTATTCTCTGAATCTTAATATTGACTCATTGACAAAGGGAACTGCCACCAACAAAAATTCACTGAAAGAATTGTTAGAAGCAATTAGCAAATACGGGGGGACGGCCAGAAATATTCTGAACAAGTCTCCAGAGCAGGCGGAGAATGAAATCAGGACTGATATCAATAACAGCACCGATTTTCCAACGATTTTCGTTCACTCTTTCCGACCTCGCACGATTTCCCAGAAAAAACGAGTCGTGCACTGATTACAATCAATCCTAAAGTCGACGACGCTGGCGTTCTGAATCGCGGGGGATACCAAGGCAAAATCGCTTCTCCATATATCCTCAATTTGCTTCTCAACTCGAATTTGCGAACGGCATGAAGGATACATCCAAAATGTTCACCCCGGCTGCATTTACTTGATCAGCTGCTTTCATTGTATACAAGGGTCGGGGACCTTTGTATCTATACCAACTCTTGCAAATCACCACTCGTTATCTGGCCGCTGTCGACGGATGGGAATTCTGTTTCGAAAGTTAAAGCACGTTGAAATCCGAGAAACAAATCGCACATTCATCGTTCTGGCATTCTGTACTTTTGAATACGATCAATACGATAGCCTTACTATAACAAATCGAATCCAGCAATTAGGTGTGACCCGTTGTCACAATTTTTTGTTTTCGACCATGGCGTCGACATCGACTTCAGCCAACGGCGGTTCGACCAATGCGAGCATCGTCTCGCAGCCGGTGGTCTTCACAACGCAGACACAGTACCCGCTTCCATATCAAAAGTACATGATCCCAACGACATGGAGACGGTACCAACTATCACAGCTCGTGAACAAGGCTCTGTCGCTCGTCAAGCCTGTTCCCTTTGATTTTCTCATCAAAGGAGAGATCATCAGGGGCTCTTTGGCTGAATGGTGTTCTGAGCATGGCGTCGGAGAGGTGCACCTCTTTTTTACTATTTGCACACGCCCAGTCTAACGGCTGAAAGTAGGAAGAAACTCTCGAGATCGAGTATATCGAATCTGTCATGCCGCCTCAAAAAATGTCTGAAATCCCTCATGAAGACTGGGTTTCATCTGTGTCATGCCAGTTACCACGGTGCGTACGAGTGCAGGGCGATGGTATACACCCCTTGTACATAAAAGTTTCAATATATATCTTTCTTTCACCGGGACAAAGCTTAAGTCGTCCTACCTCTCGCTTTTCTTGACTCAAAGTCATATTTACAAAGACATCTAATTCTTTTTTCAGATACTTCCTGACAGCCTCATACGATGGCAACCTCCGCGCATTCGACCTCTCCAAAAATCTAACTGCAAGCATACCCGCGCACCCCGCACCCATAACCTCACTTTGTCTGGTCTCTTCCTCACTCTTAGACGATAATTCGCAACAAATCGTCATCGCCAGTGCCTCACACGATCTCACCGCGCGTCTGACGCAAGTAGCACTAAACCCCATGGCCAGCACAAACGAATCAAAAGCCATGGCCTCTCTCCACCTACATACTGCTCCTGTCTCTTCGATCTCAGCTAACGCCGCAGGCACCCATGTTCTCACGGCGTCTTGGGATGGCCTCATTGGGTACTGGGACGCTACTGTCCCTTCGACCGACGAAGTTCCTGAGCCAGCTTTGAATGAGAGGGATCGCAGCAAGAAGCGGAGAAGGGTGGAAGAGGGTGAAGTCAAAGCCAAGAGGAAGGCACCTCTCTCTGTCTTCAAATCGCACACCGCAAGGGTGTCAAAAGTGCTTTTCGCGTCAGGTGCTGGGGAGACAGCTTATAGCTGTGGCTTTGATTCCACAGTACGAAGATGGGACACAGAGACAGGCGTTTGCAGTCATACGATTGTAAGTTCACCCTCTTCCTCTCCTTCCGATATTCGAAATCCTGATAAACCCTTATTTTTGTAGACAGCCTCAGAAAAACCGTTCCTCGACATGGCTCTAACGCCTGATGGCAATAGTGCCCTAGCCACCTCCACAGACAGGAGTATGACGCTCTACGACCTTCGCTCGTCCACCACGATCCTCACTTCCGCGTCAAATACTTACATGCACCCCTCAACGCCTTCTTGCGTCGCCACGAGCGCGACAAACTCGCACCAGGTTGTTACTGGGGCGTATGATGGTGTTGTGAGAATTTGGGATCTTAGAAGTCCGAAAAGTGCGATGGCGACTTTCAAGCCGTGGAGTGGGAGTGGTCAAAAGGTTTTGAGCGTTGACTGGAAGAGGGGAATCGTAGGCGTTGGTGGGGAGCGTGGTTTGGAAATGTGGAAGGTTGGGGAGGAGCAAAAGGTGTAAGTAGCAATGCGACCCTTTGCGAAGTAAAGTTGGGCAATCCACCTCCATAGCAACGTTGAATCATGATTGCAATTCCTGTTATGTGGAGCCCCCTTATGAAGACGAATAGCCCTTTGCCAACAAGTGGTTTACCAGTTCCACCAATATTTGATTATCCATAAGTTATCTACTGTGCATGCATTAATCCCCAGTTCGTAAAAAAGTAGATAGCGTGAAGCTCGTATCATATAGAAAGATCCAAGAAAGATCGCCCGTGCATTTGAACATCGACATAAAGTGCTGAAGGGTATAAAAGAAAGACGCATTGATCATCAACCGGGGGTGAGATGATAAGGTATTTTGAGACGTGAGGCACCGTCACCCTAGACCCGACCCGTTCCCTTTGACAGACTCCACAATGCTGTCGATAAACGCAGCAAGGACCAACACAAAAGTGATAACACCTTCCGCTCCGGCGACTCGGGTTGGAGGACACCAAGACCACCACGATGATGGACGCAGAAATGGAAATGCCTCGAATGTAGGTTGTGGTGGAACGGGGTCGACATATGTCACAGGTGGTTCTTCCGATTTCTTCGTGGTAGTTGACAAGGTAGGTTGTCGAGTAACAGGGGGCATATCCGCTATTGGATGCAGTATGAAATCATCCGTGCCCGCTGTCATTGGCCGTACAGAGGTTGGGCTGCCAGGAAGGGCAAGCAATTCGCTTTTGCTTGGTTCAGCTTCATTTTTTTCAGATTCGGGTTGTTGTGAACCGGATGCCTCATTAGCTGAGTTGTCTGCGTAATAACGATATCTCGAGGGGGATCGCACAAGGCGAACAAAATCGTCAGCCTCGAGCCTGGATTTTTCATTGGGAATAATCAGGACAGGCAGCGGCGGCGGTGGCAGCCGTGTCGATCTAATCCGCGTCGATCTAGTCCTAACTAGTTCTAATCCGCGCTGAAGGCCTGCCTCTATGCTGTTGCGATTGTCTGCCGATGGCTGGACATTGGTGTCAAGTAAAGCTAATGCTTTGTACCGTTTCGATGCAATGTAGAAGAAGAACGGAAAGAGCAAGTTGGCAGGACTTGCGAAGACTAGAGAGGTCCAGTTGAGGATGATAGCTATCCATCCCTTCACAAACCGCAGTGAGTCACGCATGAAGACTGAGTAATTCCAATCAAATGAGACCTACTCTCGTTTGGAATGGTATAGCAATTAACCAAGGAACCACGGCGGATAAGAAGATGGCCATGCGATTCGAGCAAATATTTCCCCGGAGAAGATTATACCGCACCACAATAACAAAAACGGGGACTGAAGTGATAAGCACCGCTATATAGGAAAAGGATTCCAAATCAAAAGATGCCAATAGCCAAAAATGTCGCGGGGGAACTTACCAACGGGGAATACGTATGTCGAAATTAAAGCGACAATGTTAGGACGGCTGCTTGAAAGAATACTCAAGATAGTAGCATTGCCGCCTATTGCGAATGCAGATGCTCCCATCCAACCAATAGGGATGTAAATCAGACAGGCGATGACCAAGGAGAGCCAAACGACGAGGCGAATGTTGACTGAAGGGTGTGCGTTGTTGATCCACGCCGGGGCGGTCGTAACCTATCGTGTTCAATGTCAGTTCGTGGGTCGTAATAAGAGGTCAACGAAAAACACTCACAAAGGCAAAGTTAGACAATATAAATCCAACGACGTTGGATTGATTGCTAGCAACAACGGGAATGAAAACCTTGTCCAAACCGACTTGAATGTAAGTGGCAATCCAGATCACAGCAATGATTATTAAGAGAATGAAGGAAGCAATCTGAAATATAATGTTATCCGTGAGATGGATAAGACTCAAGGGAACAATCATGGCAAAAGTTATCTAAAGAAATCAGCATTGCATAAAGAGCTCCCGAAGTAGTGGAAAAGGTACCAATGTTCCAAAGCTGAACAGAATGTAATCAGAGAATACCCCGTTCCCGTCTGTCAACATGGTCTTTTCTAAAATCACATGGTTAAATGGATACGATGCATAGGCATGGGCGCTGACCACATATCCAGCCGTTCTGAAAACTGATGGCACAGGTCTTGTGCGCCACAGAAATTAGAAGGGAATCCATACTCTGAAAAGAGGTGAGACAAATGAAAACACTACAAGACCTGTGCCAGCTCACCTGGAAGGATTCAATAAGACTAGTAATGATGAGACTCTGCAAGGCAACATAAAGGACAATCTGCACGGCCCAATGCCAACGCTTCCCGAGATACAGATGCGCGATGGTCGTAAATTCAATCGAGGCTTGAAATTCTTCGTTTCCTTGAATAGAGGCCATGACTTCGATGACGAATAATGTCGCGGAGCCAGTTAGGAAGGCAATAAGGGCGAAGGCAATCAGTGGTCTAATAAGAAAGCCCCGTCATCAGTTCGGACGAAGAGAAGAGATGGACTGAGATACGAACGTTAGCCATCCTGCTTGCTGGAAAAGCAGTGGTATG
Organism: Laccaria bicolor S238N-H82; assembly: GCF_000143565.1. Taxonomy (NCBI): domain Eukaryota; kingdom Fungi; phylum Basidiomycota; class Agaricomycetes; order Agaricales; family Hydnangiaceae; genus Laccaria; species Laccaria bicolor. Next base: position 265,300 of record NW_001889925.1, read on the forward strand.
ACGGCTAGTGAAGGACCAGTGAGACCAGACACCAAAAGTGCCAGACTTCCTATAAATCCTATTGTCCGTGGCATGTCGATGGACGACTTGGTTAATCTGGGACAACCCCGTTAAAAGGGCTGCGCATCGTTGTAAAGAACGCTGAAAAGCCGAGAAGGCCAAGTCCTAAGATCATTACATAATTAAAAGTTATTATTATAACAATCAAGGGGTATCAAGTGTGCTATTTATGACCTTGGAAATGCGCCAGGAATCTGCAATCTCCGCCTCTCCGGATGATGGAAATATGTTCCATACCTTGACGGCCTACTCGGTGTCGAAGTCGTAGGGCTAGAGGACAACGCAGGTTGTCGGAGTTGTTGACCCCCGTTCCCCTCCTCCCCCGGGGAACTAAGCATCGACTCTGTCAAACTCCTCTCCAAACCTCCATTCTCCGTTCCATAATCCACCTCATCGCTGTCATCATCGTCTGCCTCGATCCAGTCCCCGCCATCATCAGGCAGCATGATAACCCCAGACGCATGGTCGTAGCTTAGTCGATGGCTCAGCGTATGCGACCGCTGCCGTGTATTGCCAGCAGCGTCTTCCCACGGATTACTCACAACCGTAGGATCAAGCTGATTTGTAGAGCTCGGACCGCCCAAGGCGATAGTCTCACCCCCAGCGGCTGGGACGCGTGACGCTCGGCGCGCACTGACGCTGTAGCGTTTTCGCAACGTCAGGACGACAGCTTGGTTTGGATCTTTATGTGCCCGAGCATTTGCGCCGCGATCGTTATTGATAAGAGTTTGTCCCTTCTTCAAAGGGAGCCATGGCTCTGGCAGAACGCCATTCAGCGCAGGGTGACCGTATCGCCGTTTTCCAGTACTAGACGAGGGTTAGCACACAATCTCCAGTCTCAAATTTTAGCGGGACGCACTTGAGGACACCGCTATACCAGTTAGCCATGGGCGGTTGTGACTAAAAAGGGGTATAAATTATCTGATATTTGTTCTGTTTTGGAAAACGTACATAATCCGTCCGCTCATCTTCAGGAGCAACATAGAGTGTATCATCATTCTGAGCATACCTCCTCCTGTTCAAGTTACTGTTAAAAGATATCAATTATCTTGTTGCTGACTGGCCTCGAAAGTGGATGAAAATACCTCTGCGACCAAGTAACAGGATGACCAGCCCTCAGTCTAAGCACATCCGCAGTTTCCTCCCCTCGCTGAACTTCAAACACCGAGCTCAAACTGACGAACTTGCTCAGAGGCTTAAGTTCCTTGTCTACATACCACGACCAGACAACCGTGCCGATGAGCAGTGGCACGAGGAGTGACGAAAGAATGTACGATTTTCTGAGCGTGAAAATGCCAATCATGAAGAGTAGGAAAATGACGACCCCCCAAATGAGGCGGATGAAAGTGATGGGCCAGGCTTGCCCTTGAGATTCATAGGGCTTGTAAAAGACTGCGGCGGCAGATGAGTTGTACGATGCGATCGAGTGATATGGGGCACGCACCAAACAGCAGTTTGTATTTGTAGACAACATACGCCACGCCAAAGTAGATGGCGCCGAATATGACGATCAAAGGTTGTACAACGCTGTACAACATTGTGATGACGAACATGAGGATAGCCTGTGGGTAGACCACCCCATAGTTGATCATAGGGGGCGCGTTGAGCTCGGCAAAGTCTCGAGGCGTACGCGTGAGAAACATGCGATAAAAGAAACGGGGTACGATAACACCCAAATTGAGCAGCTGGAGAGGCATGATACCAAGACCTAGAGGACAAATCAGCAACCGAGAAAGATAGACGTGACATATAGCAAGACCTTGGAGGATAACATACGATAGGAAGAAGTGCCTAAAATTGAACATGAGTCGATCAAAATCCTGTTGATAAATTGAATGCCAACCTTGCTCGACCAGCCTGCAGCGCTTGTGCGAGCTTCTCCGGAACTTTGGCAGGCGAATTAGCCAAATCTCGAACGAGTTGCCAATACGTCGATGCAAGCAGGAAAATAAAGACAACGTTGACAAGAAGGAATAGAAAATATCTTCAAAATGATCAGCCGCGCCCAAGTAGTGCAGGAACGATAGCCTACTTCTTCAGCAGCGAATACTCAACCCAACTTCGTGCTCTGTACCCCTGAACGTAAGTCAAAGCTTTTCCAAATTTTAGCTGTGGGTTGGGGAAGAATGGAATAGGGTGCATTCATTACCTTCCAAAATAAATGGCAAAAGAGCGTTCAGACTGATCATAGCTACACTGGGCAATGAATTCTGAACGATTGCCCTGACTTGTTCATTGGAGTCAATGAGATTCCCCAACCAAGGCATCGACTTCTTGATTTCCTTGTAACTCAGCAAACTGGCCAGGGCAGTGATAGGAAAGATCCAAAAGAACAGAAGAAACCCCATGATAGCAAGTACAAAGAAGTCGCGAGTTCGGATCGTGGCCTGAGAAGGAGCCATGTTTGACCAGACGATATCGCGGGGTTCTGGTGCGGGGTAGGTGGTTATTTGGCCTGGGCCTGGAGCGTGAGCGACTTGAACGGCAATTTGCTGTATTTCAATTAGTGCTTGAGAGACAAGAAAAAGATGGTAGGACCTACAGCACTTGACATTTTTTCAAATGTGACAAATGCGGCCCTTGTAGCCTTGAACTTGCCCGTCCGTCTTCGCTTCTTGACGAGCTCATCTGCCTCTTTAAACTGATTCTCCAAGTACTCCAAAGCATCCACCTTTGGCTTGAACCACCCTGGCCTCAGTGTAGGTCTTTTCCGATGAGGAACCACGAGTCTCCCCTGACCTGACTGCTGCCCTCCCTCAACATCCGTATCAACCAATAGCGGAATGCCGTTGTCTTCTGGATCGTACTCTTCCACTGTGCTGGGATTGCCAACGTAACTGACCCAAGCCGTCTCCAGCTCTAAGAGGGCTCTCGTCCTTCGATCAAGCAAGGTCTTCAAACTCCCCACTTCTCGGCAAACCGTCACACTTTCGACAGCCAACCCCATGTTTTCAAAATAATCCGCCAATGGTCGTTCCCCTTGTAAGTGATTGGGAAGATCTGTCACAATGACCGTCCGTGCAGGAATGGAGTGTACCAATTCGAGGGAGAAAAGCTGGCGAGAACGAAGGAACCGTCGATAATTCTTGTAAATGAAATAGAGTGCAAGGAGTGTGAATAGATATGTGAACATAAGGTGAAGAGACAGATATGAGTTCGCGTCGCTGATGAGGTCCAGCCAGTCGTGGCCGGTATGATTCGTGACGGGATCAAAGGCTCTCTTCCTCAAAATTGGCCAATCATCTTTATCGTCAGGCCAGTCAGTGTCGTCGTCCAGATCTTTATTGTGCTGCGCAATACGATTAGATGAAATCCACCGCGAAACCGTAAAACGCTCTACCTTCCAATTCAATGGCATAAGCATCGTAGTGGCAAACAGGGAACAGACGGAGAAAAGATAGAATGACATCTTGAAGAAGTTTAAGAGCTGCAACCATGTTTCAGTTTAGTGGTGTGCCCCAAGGCGATTCAATGATATGGAAAAGCCGCACCACAGCCGCGTCGAGCCCAACAATCTGAAGAACAGTAAACTCGGAAGTCCTGATGGTCGGCATTATCCAACCAAAAAATGCCTGGTGCGCGTGAGCCTCGTGAGGAGAAAACCCTGAAACGCAATGTCAATCGGTATAGTCGCGTGAGGGAACTCGATGATCTCCACCTTTCAGTTTTGTCCGCGGTGCGAAGATAAGAGGCCACCTAGTTCTACAGTAAGAAAACAAAAAGAACGACGTCAATCCGACAGAGAGGGAGATGGTTAATTGCGTCGTGAACCATGGCCCCTCGAATTTTTCTGTGGAATTATTGAGGTGCCGATTATACAAAGTCGCCAATGTCACGTACGCATCGGTGGGGAACCAGGGGGCAACTTGTGCTCGCCATCACCACCCCCTCCTCCTTCTTCGAGGAGCTGGATAAAAATGGAGGCCATCGTGGAGGCCGTGTTTGATCAGGATGTTGGCGATGTGCTTGACGGTGACCGCGTGATGTTTGGCTACGTCACCGATACCAAATATAGGAAAGAGCTGCCAAAAAATTAAAGTTGCACTCACCCACAGGTATTTTGGCGATCCTTCCATGGTAGCACCAGCAATAATCAGGGAACCGTTCACCCTTGCATCCTATACCTCATCAAGTCGAGGAAAATCAAAACAAACCTCCGAAAACGTCTATGCAACCCATCATCGAAAAGCTTCATCGAGCTCAGACGACGGATATGTAACCGTTGCTGCACAAGCGGACGGGCTCCATATTTTGGATGTGAGGCCTTCATTATAACACAAATGAATCAACTTTTACCCGTTCACATAGGTAGCAGCCCTCCATCCAATCATCTCATACACGTTAGGGCCTTCGACCTCATTTTCTTGTCCCGCTATTTCAACGTCCAGTCGATCACGAGACAGCACCATATACACAACGTACGCTGCCATAAGCACTTCTTCTGAATTTGCGTCAACAGATGAAGGTGACCGCACAATATGGATGTGGAGTGAAAACATGTCGGCGTCACTAGCAAAGGACAAACGCCAAAAAAAGTCAAAAATCGTGGTATGAAGCCTCTGTATTCACCTAGCTTGCTGATTTGAAAACAGGATTTGTAGCTTCCACCAAAGAAATCGATATACAGGCTTTACAGATGCGAAGAGCTTTCGCAACGACTCATCGTTCTGTCAAAATGTGGGGAGGTGTCGCTACATGACTCTGAGTCTTTGGACTTCATAACGCCAAAGACTCATTCGTCACCGAGGTCATCCAATGTACTTCGCTCATTTTTCTTCCCCAGCAGCTCAGCCTCATTCGTACCCACGACCGCTGCCGCCGCCCTCGTTGAAATCGTATCTGAAGAAACGCCACCCTCCTCCTTACGGTTGAAAGTCATTACTATCGACACTCAAGATATAATAGCGCAAGTGGGAGATTATAGCCTCCCCTTCAAACAAAATGTATACCATTTTCCATCTCCTCGATCCACGCTGATGCAAATCCTCCACAGGAGATCGCAAGCTCGTCATGTAGCGCCTCAGGGTGCATCAGTGTTCTTTGTACGCCGTTCCTACCCTATTTTATCTTCCGATTCTCACACAGGAGGAAGGCACTGACGGTACATGGCATTCTTACCAACTTTCGACATCCCCACCGTCCGACGATCAACAACTCTCTCAACTATCACCACCCTTTCAACTGACTGGACTCTCCTTTATCTCGTCCCCTACACTAAAACAGTCCATCTCACTGCTTGCGCTCACGTCCTCTCACGTCCTCCTCTCCGGTGTGTCGCCTACCTCTCCATCGGAGATAATTCTCCTCCTATGGGATCTTCAATACTCCATTCTCCTCACCTCCCAAACCTTGCCCATCCCCTCAGTGTTGGCACCCAACCCTCTACAACTCCGTCTGGTTCCCGCTTCCACTATCTCCAGCAAAGAGGCCCAAAACCAAACCCTCCAAGATCAAGCACTTCTCCTCCTCTCCCCCTCCGGAAAAACCGCAGATAAAATGCAATCTACTTCGAGTGTCATCGTCGTTTCATACGCAATCCCTCACACATCAACCATCGCAGCTGCTATGGGTAAAGCAGCATCAAGCAAGCAATGGATACGCAATACGCCCACGACTCAGACACAGCCAGCTGATGTGGCACGCACAAAACTCCTTGAAACAATGCGTACAGCTATGGAAGCTGGAAGAGCTCAAGCAGCCGCTGCAGCCTTTTTCGCCTGGGAGAAGTCGGAGAAGGAAGCCGACACGAAAAAGGCAAATCATCTTCATCACGCTCTGCTGCCTTTCTGACTGAGCATCGTAGAACACAACCAATGGTGCAACCAAGCCATCTCTGAGCTTCACATTTGTCAGAGATGTACTCAACACTGTTCTCTCAACGTCAATAAAAAGCAACAAAGCCCATCTTTCACCATCGTCGTATTCACCCGAGGTGCTGAAGTACCTACTAGAGAGAAGGGTGGTGTCCAGTGGCATGGTAGATGGCGGCAACGGCCTCCTTACCGCCCTGAGAGCCAGGAACGACTGGGTGAGCATCTCCATGTTTTTTAAACCACCCCATACCTCATATTTTTCGAAGGTGTCAATCCGATTAGCTTTCACCACCGTCTTGGACCTCCCAGAATCAGAGATTGTCGAATGTCTACGCGTCGTTGCCGTTTATCACCGGGAACAACACTCAGCCGACGCCATGGAGGTTGACTCCCATCCCGCCACATCCATCCCATCCCTCCCCTCCTTCTTATCCCTTTGTACGACATATCCAACATCCCAAAAATACCTTCTCCTCGCCCTCCGTCAACATCTTCGAGAGATCGAAGACATAATGTGTGTCGCTCAAGTTCTCGACGACTGGGTCAGCAAATGGGGAGCACGGAGAGCAGCGGGCGAGGAGAGACTGCTTCCTTCAAAGAAAGACATTCGAAAGAACGAGCATGGGATGTGGGTAGTTGTTGGAAGGAAGGATGCAGGGAAGAAGCAGGACGAGCTGCTGCCTCTTGAAAAGGTACTTTACCAACTTTGCCCGCTCAAACATTGCTTACACCGCTACCAGGTTGTTGCTTTCCTACAAACACTCATGGATGCTTCCTTCCTCTCCCTTCTGCAGCATCCTCCCGCTCACCAGATCTTGAAGCATCTACGGGCTCAACTAGAGCCAGAAGTGGTGTTCGCTGAAATGGTAGAACAACTGAGAGGACCTTTGGAGCCGTTCGCAGTAGGACACGAAAAGGCATTGAAGGAAGCTGCCATACCAGAGAAGGAGAGGAAGAAGGAAAGAGAGAAGGGTGATTGGAGGCAAAGGAAGAATGACAAGGCGATGAGAACAGACATTGGCGTATACCAGCTAGAAGAGCTAGTTTTGTGATGGCTGGCTGTGTGCAAAGATTAAACTTTGAAACGACACTCGGACAACGTCTAATCCATCTAGCTCGCGCATTCATTTGCACTTAGTCTTGAATTTTTTTAGTAGCACTGAGTCTCTCTAAGATCTCATGAGGAAATGTCAAAACGAGAATCTGTTTATATGGGTATTCGTAGATCTCGCATCATTATCCAAAGTCCAGGTCGAACAAGAGGAGTTACGATCGTAGGGTAATTTTCCGCAACAGAACATCAAAGCAAATCGTTCAACTACTCGATCAACCTAGTTGAGTGACACCGTTAGCAACGACAACGAGCAGGACGTAGCGAATGCTTACGAAGGCTCCTTGTCAAGTTTGACATGGATAGAAGCGTGGCTGGCCACACCAGCGATACGGTGGTAGGCGTTCAAGTTCTTGTGCAGCGTGAACTGGAACACGGAAGCACCTCCTTGTCTAGAGTGATATGAGTACATAACCAAAAACATCAGCAGGGAGGAGCCACGAACCGGCTAGTGATGGTGCTGTAAGCCAAGAAGAACACCCAGATCCTGTACCAGCGATCACCATACTTGGCAATGACGTTCTCCTTGTTGCTGACCCAGTTCAAGTACCATCTGTAGATAGTCGCAGAGTAGTGGACGCCCAAAACGTCGATGTTCTTGACCTCAAAGCCTGCGCTCTCCAGCTGGTGATAAAGAATTGATGTTAGGGAGGAACAAAAGCACAGTTATTGCCTGCATACCTTGCCAACAACCCAGCCAAGAGAGCAAGAAGCATCAGCACCAGGGAAGACATATTTGTTCATGAAAAGTCCCCTGAGGAAAATTTAGAGAAGCTTTTGAAGTATTGACGTATTACTTACCAGATAAGATCCTCATATTGCCAACTTGGGCGGATACCTGCAACTTGGAAGACAAAAATACCGTCGTCGTCAAGGAGATCATAGACCTGGCTCAAGAATTGAGAGTATCGACGGATGCCGACGTGCTAAAGAGACCATCAGTTGCCCGCAGCGTACCCTGCACAGTCTGACAAACCTCAGCCATTTCCAAACTAACGATCTTGTTGTATGTAGTGCCGGCAGGGATCTCACGATAATCGCAGCACAGAATACGGGCACGGTCAGCAGACACCTGTCGGGAAGGATTAGCGCACAGGGCGGAAGCGGTTTATTGGAGCGAGCATACCCCGTTCTTGGCAATTCGTTCTGTGCCAAACTGGGTCTGATTCTTAGCGAGCGTAACACCAGTGGCGTCGCATCCGAAGTTCTTGGCGGCGTACGCAACGAGCGTTCCCCATCCACAGCCAATATCAAGCAGGCTGAAAAAGTCATATAAGATTTAAGAACAAAAAAAAAAAAAGAAGGAAAGTAGGCCTACGTGTCAGTTTCCTTGAGGTTCAGTTTGCTACACACGACGGCAAGCTTATTGTCCTGAAGAGTCTCCAAGGATTCATCGGCGTCAGCATCCAGAACAATGCCGGAGGTGTAGATCATGCGTGGGCCAAGGAACCAAGAGTAGAAGTCGTCACCACCTATAACACGATTAGCATGAGACGATGGCGGTCAAGAAAGATATACTGCAACAACTCACGGTCATAATGGCCTCGAACCTGTTCCTCGTCCTGGGTTTGCGAGTGGACAACGACCTCAGGAATAAGGACGGTAAACACGTATTTGAACAACTCCAGCGTGAAGGTCATTTTGGCCCAGTCATGGCGTTGCTCAAGCACGTCCAGGACGTCGCCTAAAATGAAAACGTCGCGTCAAAAATCAACACGTCAGATGAAATACAATGTAAGCAAATTAACCATTGAAATCAATTTTGCCCTCGAAATACGCGTCGTGGAAGACCTGCATGGGGATTTTCTCCTTGCCCTTGTACAGCTTCTTGAGCTCGGGGTCGTTGATAGTGATGTACTCGTCAATATCCTTGCCAGGCAACTGAACCTTTTCGTTTTTCCTGCCCCCGTAAATGCTCATGAAAGACCAGTAGCCGACAGCCGTGGGTGCACCAAGTAAGAGAAGCAAGAACACGTAGGTCTTGAACCCGCCGTACTTGACAATGGGAGTGAAGGACTTGACAACATAGGGGACGACGACGACGAGGATGGCCAAATGGACGTTGCTAAAAGAACCATTGCCCTCTGCGAGACCGACGAGGGGTGCGTTCTTGATAGCGGCGTACTTTGTGACCCGCACTGTGGAGGAGGACATGACAGCTGGGAATGGTTGTCACTGGGAAATAAGCCCACAATTTTATGGTCGCTTTGCGGATGTTTGTTCTCAAGGCTTCAGGGTCCTTGACGCGGCCGGAAGCTCTGTATCTCGTTTTCTTCCTTCACCATCACGTAGAGCATTCTGCTCGTCGCTAGTGATTATGGACAACTCCCCTCCGCCGCCGTCAAACGAGTCTCCTCCGCCGCAGCCGCCTCCTCCTCAAGCGACGCACACAGGATCACCAACGGATTTTCTCAAGGGTGTTGTCGGCAAGAGGGTGATCGTCCGACTCACATCGGGGGTTGATTACCGAGGTGTGCATCTTGGACTCTCCTTCGGCAGCCAAGGTTCTGATTGATCTTCTTAGGACTCCTATCGTGCTTGGATGGATACATGAACATTGCTTTGGAACAGACTGAGGAGCACGTCAACGGGGTAGTCACGAATCGGTATGGAGACGCTTTTATTAGAGGAAATAATGGTGTGTCCATTCTACTGTCCTTCCAGTGCCGTGTGATTTGACGCCTTTTACCTTCTAGTACTTTACATATCGGCTGCCGAACCTATATAGCCCATTTCATTGCGAGCAAGGTCTGTACGTGTTGAAGATCGGTGTATCACTGTCCCATTCGATCCGTCCTTCACGTTGGCCGATTTGGAACGGCACTCAAAGCAGGATAAGCCAACTGACCCGTGGCAGGTATCATTCCGCAACCATATCCCTATCCTAAGGAAAACCACAAATTGAGACACCCATCCGTCGAGTTCTATTATCGGGCCAGTGAATATATTATCGTAGCATACTCGAGTATCATTGCAACAAGAACAATTTCTCAAAAATCAAAAACAATTACTCTCCTCGGTTACCAGAATATTGCGACAAAAAGGAACTAATCTTTCCCGCTCCAGGTCATCAACCACTGCATTCCTCAAAGCACTCCCTTCCATTGAACAATACCGAGCAAAATTAATTTCTCCCGACGACCATGTCTTCATGGTCCATGATTTAGCCAGTCGGTGCTTCGCCCACTCCTTACATCGCCCAGGTTGCGGCGATGACGATGCCAAAACTCTCCAGTGTTGAAATTGTTCTGGTGTTGATTGCATTTCGTTGAGATCAAACAACACGAGCGTGTTCTTCACTAGTACTCGATCGGTAAACGGCGGATGTCCAGACAAGTTGAAAGAGTAGGATGGGATCCAGTAGACGCCTGAATCCAAAAACAAGTAACGATCATCTTTTTGTTTCGCGAAAATAGTGGGTAAGCCGGCAATCAGTCGCCTCACTAGACAGTATGTCAAGTAGACCGTCTTTCCTACAAAAGAATTAACACATTACGGGATGGAATGAGAGATAGATGGACCAACCGACACCAGGTTGCCCTTCAAGGACGACATGGTTGGAACTTGTTTCCAGAAAATTGTCGAGATTGCTGTATTCGCCTCGGGCTAGCATGACAGGAGCCAAAAGGTCAAAATTTACATCTGTTGTCGTCTAGTTCAAAAGAGATGTAAGATCAATGACCTGAGCCTCCTCGCGTGGATCCAGGTCACAATCATGGTCCTGTCTAGGTGCGACAAGTGGATCTGAAACATGCTCTTGAACAATACGAGAGATCTTGCTCCAAGCTTGTTCCTCCTTCCAGAGGGCGCCGTAGAGAAGATACATAATTTCATTAGGACGCCTTCCTTCTCTTGCACAAAGACATCGAGGCTTTCTATATCCATGGCCGGAGACAGAATGTTTTGAATCCTTCGAACCGGACGGTGTGATTGTTGAGCCTGAAGACACTCAGATTTAGTCATGAGGAGACTGAGAAATTGTCAGGTATAACACCATACCAACTGCACCTCTTTCCAACAAATCTTGATTGATCCGATTTCGCTTTCGCAGAGGTGGTGGTTTTTCTTCATCTATTTGGTGACAGGAACCCAAAACCGGACCAGTACCAGCGTGTATATCAGTCGATGTGTAGGCAGTGGCATAAATGCAACACACGCACCAGATGGAAGCTTTGCAATCAAGTGAAGCATGTCATCAGCCACCCCGTTTGAAAAGACATTACTTAAAACTATCAGACGACTCCTCAACTTCGATGGCTAAAGTGTCAATATCTCCTTTATTTTTGATGCGTCCGGACAGATGGTTTTCAGGAGTGATAGGGATTGACTGGTTTGACTAGCATGATTTGAGCTACAAAGGATTAGATGGCTTGGAATGCACTCGCCTTATACAATACGATGTATTCAAGCTCAACGTCATGGATGCAATTCTTCGTCGTGATGATCTTCTGAAGATCACACACCAGCTCGTCCAGGCCGATTTCAATCGAGCGTGGCGGAGTGGGGCCGTTGTCACCGAGAAGTACGTACCAAAGCCGCACTACTCCGGTCATCGTGCGTAGCCGGTGACAATGTCTAGCCTACGCGGTGATGTCGTCGTTTGTTTCTGCCCTCTGCGAACGGATGAGATCACAAGGAGGGTTTGGAGAGAATCTGCGACAGGCACGATATGTGAGCAATGAGTCGAATAGATCTTGCTGGGCTTCTTACTATCTGGCAAACCAAGTCTGAACCAGATAAACGTAAGAAAAGTGGACGATGTCCAGTGAAACGAGAGCCTCACCAGAGACAAGTGATTATGTTTGTTTAGAGTAGATAATAGGCGGGGCCTACGACGAGAATCACTGTGCATTTATGGGCAGGCAGATAGAGGGCGCGGGCCTACCTGGGTTGGATAGACGTGGTCTGAAAGAGAGCCAGCGCTAGGAGAAGTTCTCGGTGTCGAGAACCTCTCCTAACTCAGCATCTGCCAAACATTGGCACTGTGGTGATCATGAGCGGAGCTCGAGCAAAGCTCGAGTTGAAAAGGCCTGGCGAATCTGGACTTTCACTGGGAAGAGTTTGAGCAAGGGGGACCTGTGAGTCAGACGATCACCCTCTTGCCGATAACATCCTTTAGTTGAAAATTCGTTGGCGGTCCTGCGCGCGCCGCTTGAGGTCCAGGAGGCTGGTTCTGGACGGCGGGCCGAGGAGTTGTGCTCAGCACGTGATGGTGAGCCCCAGTCGAGTTTTATTATTGAGCAGTAAATAGACCGGTGACCGTTCTGTATATATGAGAGAAGTACCTGCGATATACAGTTGCGGACAACTAAAGTCAACAAATTGAGTATCTCAGGAACCAGATTTTTTGACGGAAATCTGACGACAGATCTAAAACTGGACAGGCAAAAGGAGCTCAAAAATGGTGTTTTCATGTTATTCCCACGAGTTTTTGGCTGCGCCAAAATTTTGAGCCAATTTTTTTGCATCCTACATCGCCATCTCAGCCAGTCTCTCAGGAAAATCCTGCTAATCAAGCTCATCCCAGTTACTCTCTGCATATCCATCTCTTCTCCTGAATCCTCAGCTTCCCTTGCCTCATTTTCTTGTGCAATGGATGTGACTCTCGAGATCTCGTGATCAGTTCCTCATCATCTCCCTCACTGACAGGCTGACGGCCTTGAGAAAATGATGTCACTGATGGAATGGAAGTCAAAAAAGGGTTATTTTGGAGGCGTGCAAGGTTGCAATGTTTTTTAGGAGGACAGCCTCTAGGTTTAGGCAGCATAATAGCAATTTTTTTTAAAGGGGAGGATCTATTTTATTTTTATTCTTTCGGTGGATTCTGACAGTACTCAACAAGATCTATCCAAAAATGACTTTTTCGATATTTTATCGATTTTTTTGGGCCTGCGCCAAAATTTTGGACCTTTTTTCTGACAAATCCTCACTTTTGGGAAATCGGCTCGTACCATTTGAAAGATCTACTCAATTCCTGCCTATTCCGATGGTTTTCGGACTTTTAAAAAATCCCTACCGGTCTCAATAAATCGGTCTATAAATTTGTTGACTTTAGTTGTCCGCAACTGTACAGACCGGTAAATCTGAGTTTAAATCCACGTACCGCGCGGCTCCCACGCCTGTTTCCATAAAAGGTTCGATGATTTCTGACCTCCCCTAAACAATAAGCACGTGTCGCACGACGCGCATCGCGTTTCCACTATCTACTCAAACAAGGAGGGAAAAGAAAGAACAGATAGCTGAGTGACAAAATGGATGAGTAACAGAAATCCAAGAAGTTGACTGGTATGAATGAAACCACTCCAGATTTTACAAATGTGCCATTCATGAGAAAGTGCGTCGATTTCACGCAACGGAGACCGTGAATACAGTAGCCTATATTTTTGGGAGGTTCTCGTTGTCTTGCCATGAAATATGTACATTCAAGGTTAAAGAAAACACAAGGATTAATATAAACATATATCGGCTGTGCTTCTGGGGTGCATAGCTGAAAGACGATTTTCGGTTGGACGCAAGGAAATCGTAGACCGGGAAGATTTGGCGTGGGCCGGACCGGATTGTTAAGGGGAGGTCAAAAATCATCGAACCTTTTATGGAAACTGGCGTGGGAGCCGCGCGGTACGGGGATTTAAACTCAGACATACCAGCCTGTATATCGAAGTTTTCATATACAGGCTGGTCACGAGCCTAAGCAGTAAATATATTATCGTAGCGTATCATTGCAACAAAGAACAGTTTCTCAAATATCAAAAACAATTACTCTCCTCGTCTGCTCGAATATCGCGGCAAACAGGAGCTGATCTAACCCGCTCCAGATCATCAACCACTGCTTTCCTCGAAGCGCTCCCTTCCATCTGCATACGTCGCTCTTCCTTCAAGATTGAGCGTGGATGACGAATCAATTGCACCAAATCGGGCCTGCCAATGTTATGGTCCCCTAACGAGGCGTCTTCATTGAGGAGCCTCGTGTCTTGATATGACAGATAGAACTCGTCCCCGCTTTGGGAATCTACAAGAGCTCCACAGCGATCCAGCACTCGATGCTTGAATGAGCGAACAGAGTCGGCGGCATTTGCCCGAACACAAATTACGGAAGAGATATCTGTCGCTATACGAACTGCGACATAGGTATCTTCGTGCGTATCCAAATGTTGGGGTGGTATTTCATCCGGCTCTGGAACAGTGGAACCGTCAGTGAGTTTTGGAAGGTTCGTTAGAGTTGGGGCATACCATAAACAGTGTGAGAGGGCGTTAATGATGGCGACGGTTCGCTCCAACTGGTGCTCTCTTCTAGCGCAGGTCGCTTCCCCGATTGGTTGCAAGGCGACTCTACGGCGGCTTCCAGAGGCGCCGGAGTGCTGCTAGCATGGCTGCTGAAAAGTCGGGTTTGAGCTGGAGAAGTGTTGTGCATCGAAGCGTTGGTGGGAGTTGAAAGAGTTCGGGACAAAGGCATATTGGTCTGGGAGCCTGTAGATGTCCCAGCCACGGGTTGGCTAACAGAAGAGCGGCTTTGAGGTTGAGGGGTGGAAGGAATTTGTGAAGAACGCAATGGACGCTCCGTCTGATTCGCACGATCCTGGTTTTCCAGATGGGTCATTGAGATAGATGTTGTGTCACGAAGGTGCAAAGGAGTCTTGTCGGTTTGAGCCGCACATTCCTTGCTCTTCGACGCGACCAGACGGATCATTGTAACCCTCACATATGTGTTGGGATGCACCAAGAGGTGGTACATAGGTGGAGTAACCACAACCTCTTCTTCATCTCGTGTCAGTGATGGAATCGACAGCTGAAAGTGGCATCCTAAAAAACTCTCGTCATTCTGTAATTGCACGAGATGATGTCTGATCTCCTTTAGTGCAGCCTGTTGAAACGAGTGAGTGACGTGTAAAAAATATGACTGGCCGGTGGCTCTTACCTTCTGTGTTCTGGGATATGGAATAGAAAACGCGAGACCTTCGCAAAACACTTCGAGGAAATTCGACGGTGAAAGCGATGACCACCATTTTGAGATGAGGTAAAAGACAACGGTGAGATGCAAGGCATGGAGCAATATTTCATCGCAGTCCATTTGAACGAAATGGGGAGTGGTGCCTTCGGTACCATCACGAATATATACCTCTTGAAACAAAGAGACATTCAGGCAACTTCATGACATTGGTCATAAAGAGGTGCGAGTCAGAGGGGCGGGGCGTGGCGAGAGGTGTTGGATATCTTTGATCCCCTCCACGAGTGCATTAGGTATCTTGTGATAGGGAGATCGGGCATAAAAACTTTGCTGGAACTTGCGTTTCTTGAAAGTTGGAAGGCAGACGGTTATGACGGCAAACAGTCCAGTGGCTATGCTCGGTATTTGCCGAGGCGCCATCTGCTTTGGTGAGGAGAGGCACACTCATCAACGACTGCCCGACAAAACTCATCAAGGTGAGCACAGTTTTAACTCGGACAGGCTGCTGCGCCGCGGAATCGTATTCTTGAGAACGATGGGATTCGGCAGAGGTGCTGTTTATGACATCTGGACGGAATTTTGGATGGATGGTGGATGGTTGCTTTGGATGACGCAGGGTCCCCAAATGTGGTACAGAAATCTGACTTTCTTCCAACCCTCCCATTTCTTCATAGATGGTGCGTTTGAACTATTATTCTCTTCTGTCTCTTCTGATCAATTTTTGGGAGTGTAGAAGGTCGAAATTGACTCCTTCTCCGGCTACCGTATCTATCCCAGCAAGGGCAAGCTTTTCGTTCGCGGCGACAGCAAAGTACGCGTTATCCCATCGTATCAAGACCTCCTCTCATTTACCTTGTCCTCTTCAGGTCTTCCGCTTCGCTGGCTCGAAAAATGCTTCGCTCTTCCTCCAGCGCAAAAATCCCCGTAAAATCGCCTGGACTCAAGTTTACCGTAGGATGCACAAGAAGGGTATCACGGAGGAGGTTGCTAAGAAGCGCTCACGCAGGACTGTGAAACACCAGCGCGGAATCGTTGGTGCTGATCTTGCCGCCATTGCCGCGAAGCGCAACCAAACCGCCGCCGTTAGGTCACAACAAAGACTGGCTGCCATTACAAAGGCCAAGACCGAGAAGAAGGAGAAGGAAGTGAAGAAGGCCAAGGTTCGTTTATTTCGTGATTAATTGATTGCGGGACTCTAATAGACTACATCGCCAGCCTGCGCGCCAAGCAACCACTTCAGGTCCCAAGGTCTCCAAGCAGCAGATGAAGGGTGGCAAGGGAGGACGATGAGGGGCTTGGTGACCATGAATGGGAGATTTCGATGTATGACCTATGCAACACTACGAAATTATATGACATAGGACATTCAGAACAGCTGGTCACTTCGTGTGAAAGATTTGCTATGTCGACTATCCTTTCATTTTGAAAACTTGACGACACGCCCGTTCAATAATTGAGATGAAGCCTTGTTACTTGTACCTCAACGTCGACCACGATGATCAGCAACTTCGATTTACGAATAAAGAGCGAGATCTGGATAACCCGTACTCTCCACCTGCCGTGCGGTGTCCATCTTTTCTCCACACTTGGACGAAGTCACCACTCGAGATTTGAGTGACTCTGCTAGTACATAGTGCGTCCACCTTGCGGCTGGCTTTGCGACCTCTGACAATGCGATCTGTGATTGACAGACAGGTGACACGCCAACCTTGCTGCATGTGCTTCGAGGGAACAACGCTTGCTTGTTGTCTCTTGCCTTGATCAAGGATAATTCACAAAGTATCAAACTAAGACGCAAACCATCAACGGATAATGCAATCTAGTCATCGTTCCAGCAAAAACCACTCATCCAGAGGTTTGGATCAACACTCCTTGACCTACACAATTGCGCCTCCCGCCGCCACAACAGCGCTAGTGTCAGCTGTACATGCTGGCCTTGCTGCCGTCAAATCGAACTTTGATTGAGGGGAACCCCCACCCAAATGTGCTATAAGCACCATCTTTCCTCAGCCCGGACTTCTTCCAAGATGTCGCACACAGCTGACAATACAAGCCAAGGCCGAAAGAGCAACATTTCACTTGCCATGGTCCATAGCGGTTTTCAGTTGGTTTTCTGTGCCTTTGACACTTTTCGGTGTCAATGGATCCGATGCCAAAGAATGGGTCTTCCGAGGCTTCCATCGCTAAAATGTGTCATGCCTTAGGTGCGTCAAATCGAACCTTGATTGAGGGGAACTCCCACCCAAATTTACTATAAGTACCACCTTTCCTCCTCCCTACAGACCAGACTGCTTCCTTCGCAAGATGTCGCACACAGCTCACAAGACAAGCCAAGGGCAAAAGAGCAACACTTTCACCCCCCCACCACTAGACGGTTCGCTCTCCATGCTGGAAATCTTTGATTTTCATCGAAAGAATAGCCCGAATCATCCCCTTTTCTTGTTCGAAGAAGGGGGTAGAATTGAGGAGATCACCTGGGCACACGCGGTTCGAGCCGTGCACACTGCTGCGCGATACATTCAACAAATCTGTGGGAAAGGCTCCGACGACCCGTCGACGGTGGTTGCCATCCTGGCTAACACGGGTAGGTCTCACTCCTTACCTCGATGTCGCTGTTTCTAACATTAGAACCCGCAGATACATTTAGCTACTTTGTTCTCCTCGCAGGAATAATTCGTGCAGGCTGTCAAGCCTTCCCGATCTCTCCAAGAAATTCTCCAGCAGCCGTAATCCATCTGTTGCAAGAAACGAGATCAAAATACCTTCTTATTAGCCATGACCCGAGCATTCAAAAACTCATCGGAAGCGTATACCCAAGTCCTGCTCTGAAAAGCTCCGTAGGGGAGCCGATAACAATACCCACTTTCGAGTATCTGTTCGGCGGAACTGAGAGTGATTTTGACCCGCTACCTCCGATGCAGCAACAAGAATGCAATCGACCCAGTCTCATCTTGCACTCATCTGGTGAGTGGTCTAGCTTTATTGACGCAGGAAGCTGGAGTAAATGGTTTTATTCTAGGATCCACATCGCATCCAAAGCCGATTGGTATCGTGTCCCACCAGCTCGTCGACGCTGGCTTGGCGCCATGTAAGCATCCCATGATTTCCTCTTTGAGCCTGGAACGAAAATCCGCTGTTAGATTTTGGAGATCGCGACCTCTGCGGGAAAGTTTTCGCTTGTCACTCCCTAGCCATGTTTCGTATGGAACTTTTTTTTTTTCATCAAAAACCTCTGATCTTTCATGAAGATGTTATCGGTTGCGTAATGCTCCCCTGGACGGTACTTGGTTTGACCAAATCAATGATCAAGCTGACTCGACTTTTTTGAAGATGGCATCGGGGCTTACAATGGCCAGTTTCTCCCCTCGTGATCCGCCTGCCCTTCCGACTCCAGACCGTGTATTTTCGGGGGCCATTGCTACGCACAGCAGTTATATAACCTGTGTCCCCTCTTTTATCGAGGTTGGTCATTAACTCTTCCAGTTTACAACAAACATTAAAGCAAATTCAGTCATGGTCCAGGGTGCCTCACCAGCTGGTAGAGCTCAAGAAATTTCACGGCGTGGTATGGAACGGATTCATCGCCAGAAGATATCGCTAACAGTTCCCCTTTCTGCACACAGATATACGCTGGTGCACCGTTGCAAAAAGATATCGGCGACATGCTTGTGTCGAACGATGTTAACATCATATCAATTTATGGGGCGTAAGTTTGATTCTTTGGTGTTGTCTAAACTGTGACCATCCCTACCTTCCTCAACTTTTCAACAGGACGGAGGTGGGCCCGGTCATGGCCTTTGTTCCAGGTTGGAGATCTATTATACTTAACAACATTACGGCTGACCTTTCCATGCTAGCTCCCAAGAAAGAAGCTTGGGAGTATTTTCAGGTAAATGCCTCCTTCGTTATCTCCACCTCAGGTCTCTTACGACTTCAGTTTTCCCCCCACTGCCGACCAGTATTTCTTCCATATCAGGGCAACGTATTCCAGCTGTTGTTTCAAGTACGCCGCCTCGCCCTCCATCCATCCTCTTTCAACTCATGCCGACGCGTAGGAATGTCCCACCCATTCGCCTAGTGTATTCAACGCGCAATTTCAAGGGCTCAGAGCGTATGATACTCGTGACTTAGTGGTCTCCCATCCAACCGAACCAAACATGTGGCGAATATACGGCCGTGCCGACGAACAATTGATGCATTCCAATGGAGAAAAGGTACGTCTATATCTGCTGCATCGCGTATATATCGCTGTTAATTCAACCTCGTAGACCAACCCTATTCCAATAGGTACTTCTATGAAACATATAGTTTCCCAATAGTGATGAATCAGTCAACAGAATCGATGCTTACTCGGCATGAAAAAATCGAATTTGCTGTCATGTTTGGACGAGGGCAGTTTCATGCTGGAGTCATCGTACAGCCAAAGCTACAATATCAATTCGACACTGGAAACGAGGGTCTTTTGGCGGAATTTCGGAATGAAATCTGGTAAAACCATTCAAACATGACTTCTTTTTCTACCCACGTTGACGATGAGCAGGCCACTTGTGGAACAAGTCAACGACTGTTCTCCAACACACTCTCGACTTTTCAAAGAGATGATTTTAGTAGCGAGCCCCCTAAAACCCTTCGACATATCATCGAAAAACACACCACGTCGGATGGCTGTTTTGACTGCTTACCAAGACGAGATAGAACAAGCATATGGATCTGCAGACAAATACTCTCAGCCTGACATCCCCTTATCCGAGATATGGGAGATCGAGGATTGCCTCGTTCTCGTGCGATGCGCAGTTAGGAGAGTTTTGCAGGTCCCGGTCAGTGACGATGAAGACATATTCCAAGCAGGATGCGACAGGTTCGTCGAGTTCATCTAGAGAAAAAGCTTAGTGTTTACGGGCAGACAGTCTCCAAGCCGCTTGGATACGCAACACCCTCTTACACGCTCTACAACATACAGCCAAAGTGTCCACTTCACCTATTCCACAGAACTTTGTATATGCCAATCCCAGCATCCGGAAGTTGGGAACATATATATTGGACGTCGTGGTCCGAGGGCAGAGCTCCGTATCCCTCACGGTGTCCTCAAGGAAAATAACCGACATGGAGAGGCTCGTCCAGCAATATAGCGCGAACTTTCCTTGTCATGTACCCAGCAGTGCGATATCCGCGGCTGGTGGCGAGGTTGTATTGCTCACTGGGAGTACTGGCTTTCTTGGATCGCATATTCTCGAGCAGCTAGAAAAAGACACATCTGTCTCGAGAATATACGCACTCAATCGTAAAGATATCAAGCGACCTGAAAGGACTATGTTCGCCAGGCATAAAGCTGCCTTTGAACGAAATAGCCTCGACACTACCAGCCTCGTATCCAGCAAAGTTGTGATGCTTCAAGGGTCCTCTGACCTTGAGTATTTCGGCCTAGGGGAGGCCACTTTTCACCAGATACAATCGAGCGTTACTTGTGTTATCCACAACGGTGCTAACTTTAACACTCTGGCTTCCCTCAACACTAATTGTGATTTCCTGCAGCTTGGCGAGTAAACTTCAACGTCACCCTGTCGTCCTTTGAACCATTGATTGCTGGGACACGTCGCATGATCGATTTCGCTTTGGGATCGCCTTTTCCCAATCCCCCTCGGTTCATCTTCATCAGTACTTTGGGGGTTTTGAAAGGTATGTAACTTTAACGTTCCTAGCATTTGTTTGACCTGTTTACTCTAGGCTGGACTGAGGGCCCAAGCCCCGAAGCACCCATTCTTCAACCAACAAGCGCAATAGGCCTTGGATACTCGGAATCCAAATGGGTTGCGGAGAGAATTCTCTGCAACGCGTCTGAACAAACCTCGTTGAAGCCGGTCATTATCCGTGTCGGTCATGTTTGCGGCGGACAAGCGGGAAATTGGGATACTTCAGAGTGGATCCCCGCGCTAGTAAGGTCTGGTCAAGTCCTCAAATGTTTTCCCCATGTAGATGGCGTATGTACTGGTCCTATTCGTCCCCACTTCGCTCTAACCTTCTTCGCGATAACACAGGAAATAACATGGATCCCCGTGGATGTTGCGGCTGCAGCAGTGATTGAGATGCGGACATCCAAGGAACCCTTCCTCAACCTGGTACACCCCAAACCTGCCCCGGTCCAACTCATCTTTTCCGCCTTTGCCAATGCCCTGGACGTTCCGCTTGTAAGCTATGGTGAATGGCTGGCCGCGCTGGAGTCTTCTCGAAACGAAGGTTCTGACGTTGCTGTTGCGGAAGCCATCGAGAACCCAGCTCTCATCCTGCTTGATTTCTTCCGGTCTGTGTCCAGGCCTGTTTCAGTACGCGATAGGGATAGGGAGGCTTTTGGGTTCCCGCCAGTAGCCATGGACAAAGCATTGACCGCGGCCCCTATTCAGCTTGGCAATGTCCTACCAATCTCTGAAGAGAATGTTGTTTCGTGGATGACTTACTGGTGGAACATAGGGTTTCTTAAAAGATAGGCTTCGTATATGGCGCATAAAGGTATCTTAGTTAGGCCATTGTACCATTGTTAGTTGGACGCTGAGAATTTGAGTCGATTGTCTTGCTTAATTTCACATACGTCTCTGTAGTAAAATGGAAGGTGATATTTTCGGACTCCAGTCACGTACATGAACAAACAAACTCGTTCATCCGAAAACAAGGTTACAAGAGGATAAGAAACCATGAAAGGTCCAAAAGAGATCTTGTATCTTCAGCGGCTACTGTTCCACACGTAGAGGGTAAAGTGAAGATGCCATGGTGAAGATGCAGGAATTAATAATACGTGCATAGATACATACAACAACACGGCGGTGGATGGACAGTAGAGGAGGTCGAGAGTTTATTTGTGTGTCGCCTTGACGATCGACACGACGATGATCACGATGATGACGGCAATTGCTACACCTATGATGATGCGCATCTGAAAGCCCAAGTGTCAGTAAGATAAAAGAGACGCTGGGAACAGTAACGTACCTTCATATCTTTCCACCTTTCAATAGCACAAGACATCAGACAACTGCGGACGAAATACACAGCAGACGTCTACTCACCACATGTTCTGACATTACGAAAAGAACGACGTGAGCAAGAAAACAGAATCATGAGAGAAGAATGTCGCACCTTGCGAACCCGGTTGGCTCCACGGCGGAAACCTTGTGCGGACACAGCAAGGTTATCTGCGGAGTCGCCACATATGAAATTAGTGCTACCGCCCTTCGAAAAAGGAGCAGCCCCAAACCAACAACGCACCTGTTTTGTCCTGTAATGAATCTAACCGTTCTCCTCGTTCCGCCACCTTCGTAATGTTCTCCCTCATAATTCCCACAGTGTCATCAATCTGCGCTTGAATGGCCGCTGTTTTGGCATTGCCCTTACTAGGTCCAGCGTTGTTTGAGCCGTCTCGGGGGAGATATGGGTCGTAAGGTTCAGACCTATGTAGAATGAGCGAGCAGGCGAGGGGTTAGGTCAGCGTCATGCTGGAACGGCATTAAGGCGCTAAGACAAACATAGTGCAAGCGTCGGGGTCTAGAGGGGGCGAAACGTGGGGTGTCAGTAATGCGCCCTTTAGCAAATACTAAATAGGGAGCTCACCGTGTCAGATGATGAAGGGAGGGGGAGGATGGAGGTGGTCGTTGGCAGCAGATGTTGGCAAGCTGTCGGCGTCACGCAGCCCCATGTTTTACCCACGACGTGACTAATGTGTTGTGACTGCGCACCGCAAAGATGACATACGGACAGCCTCGTACAACACTCTAAACTTCAAAATTATAAACGGGAAAGAAAGTAAAACAAAGAGGCAGGGTATCTAGAGTAAAGTGATATCCAGGTCGTTAGAACCAGTGTACGTGTACAAGGGGAAAATTAACCAGAAAGCTGAAACCTAAACGTTAAAACTTCAGTAACGAACATATGAACGAATATAAAAAGGTGAGTGTAAGTGTACGAAAAACACAGAAAAAAGGAAGAGTAAAAGAAAGGAAAGGTCCAATATGAACCAACAACAACTAATAGAATCCATCTACTCTTCTTCACCTTCATCCTCTTCTTGGATAGCATGGCGGAACGCAGGCCCGGACCTCGCAGCAGGAAGCTGGCTTCGCCTTCCCGTCCTGGTCTCCGCGGTGTCATAAGCAATATCAGCAGGAAGTGGCGAAGACCGCTCAGAAGGCGAATGACCTCCCTTCTTCCCCGCCGATCCAACTCCAGACGTACCCCCGTTCCTGCTATTCGCCCTCTTCACAGCCCCAGCCGAATTACGATGACCTCTAGGCGCAGGGGCCAACTTCACCGTCGGCTCGAGAGTCATCATCGCAGGACCACCACTCCCCACAGAACCACTCAAGGTGCTCGCGGCAGCAGCAGCAGCCGACGATCCCATCTGTCCCAACCCACCCGCAAACGCAGGAATATCATCATCCTCGTCAACCCAATCACTCTCATCCCCACCAATGCTGAGCGAATGCCTCCCAGAAAACACATCCCTAATGGACGTCTGTTCATTCGCCGGTGAAATGGCCAAGACCTCAATGGGCAGATGTGCAGTGCGTGATTGCCAGCCAGGAGGCTCGAGCCCCCACGACTTCTTCCAGCTCGATTTGCCCACGTTCCCACCGCCACTTCCATATCCATATGCATATCCGTGGGTAATAGGGCTCATGAACGGACCCTGCCTCTTCTGCACAAAGGTCGTAGCACCTGCACTAGACGTAGCAGAGCGTCTGCCAGTAGACCCAGAACTATCATCAGTCGAGCGCCTTGCACGGCTTCTATACGGAGATGCCGTCCTCGGGCCCTCACTCTCCGATGGCTCATAGAACGAAGTAGGTCTTGAAGAAGTAGGCGAGTGAATTGAAGATGCAGCAGAATTCGATCTGGCATGTATAGGTCTCGCCATAGGTTGACGCACAACCCTCGTCGAAGAAGATGCAGACCCAGCCCTTCCATGATACTTCTGCATAGGGGACGCAGTACGAAGGTGCGTGGACCCAGCCGAGCTAGCCGAGGGCGACTTACGATGCCTTGGCTGCATCGAGAAACTCCGTATAGACGATGGCCTGGACGAGTGATCCCGCTCCGAATTGGGTGTATGGCTCCCAAACGACCTTCTTGTAGGCACCTGAGGCGAGTCAAGCACCATCATCTGCACCGAAGTCACCGAGGACCTTCTTGAATTGACACTGCTCGACCTTCTGGAGGACATAGAAGGCCTTTTCGGTCTGTGTCCTCCAGGTCTAGAATTGCTGCCTCTCCTCTTCCCCATCCCAGGAGTCGGCATCCCACGATACGTTCCCTGAGAACCAACACTGGGCGGACTACTAACACCACCACCAGAATCTTTCCTCTTCCCTTTTCTATCTTCATTGAACCACAACCTAAACGCAGTCAACAAGTTGGCACGGTTACGATTTGGAGGAGCTGCAGGAGGGGTTTTCGAAGCAGCCGCAGCCATAACAGCAGGACTAGCCACGTCCGAGAAATTAGGTGTGCTGTGTGAGTGTAGCATCTCCCCCTTCGCGTTGACCGACGAGACCATGGCAGCCGCCCTTGGATGATGAGGGTGCGAGATTGACTCTCGCCTTGCATCAGCCAAGACCCACGGCGATCCCATCTGGGGCGCATGGTGCTGCTGCTCAGCCGGGGGAGGTGTTGACGGGAGCCCATACTCCTTCTCCTTGGACGACCTATGTGGTGGGGATTTCGTCAACTTGGACGAACCCCCACTTCCATGAGACGATCTCGGTTCTTCACCACTCCCCATTCGCCTATCCCTCTCTGCCTCCCTCGACCTCTCTCTGTCTTTCTCCTTTTCTTCCCTCACCGCCTCGTTTGATTTTTTTCTCACCAATCCAGCTGCTTCAAGCGCAGTCGTAGCCCGTTGCATGATACTCACGCTCCCTGACCTCGGCTTCCGTCCTTTCCCATCCTTGTCCTTGTCCTTCATACTTCCCCCAGGCGTAGACGGGTATGACCTAGACGAAGACATTTCACCCGTAATAGTCGACGAAGATGGAGAAAGCATTGGCAATCTCGTAGGAGTCACAGGTCGAGGAGGCGTCGAAGGCCTCACAAACGTCGGTGTCGGTGGGACAACCGCAAATTGAGGTGGAGGCCTCGTTACATGGTGGTGCCCAGGGTACTCAACCTCCGTCTGAACCGAAGCATGCATCTTGCTCCTCGATTTCTTCTTATACTGCTCATCTGTGCCCGACTTGAGTTTAAGCTTATGCTCAAACTCCACTGGGGACGAGACGACCAGTCCACCCGCGTCGCTGTCCAGCGCCTTCCTCTCTGCTTTCTTCTTGAGCATCCACCATACCGCCCCAGCAGCATCACATGCATCCGTCAGCACGGAATGCACAATCTGCGCCGTATCGAACCCAAGCGTGCTTAGTGTATTCAAAAGATCGCGCTCCATGGGTGTGGAAAATATAATTGGGGTCGGGGTAGACAACAAAGACACAAAATCAAGGTCCCGTGCGGACGGAAGGGGCAATGGCGTAGGTGTTTTGTCCACAGTTGGGGAAGCAGGATCTGACAGGGTGGACGACACTGAGCGTCGTTTCGTGCGTGCAGGAGTCCGGATTGAGTGGGCAGGAGGTGCCTTGGACCCAGACGAATTGGACCATGACAATGGCGACAGCCTATGAGACTTCCTCTTGTCGTCATCGTCTTCTTCTATCACCGTTGCCGGCTGGCGTTCGCCCGTCGCCACGAGCCTAGAAGAGAGAGATTCGAGATCAGATGCCGATGTCCTGCGAATGGTTGAGCTGCAGGTGCGATGGATCGGTGGGAAGTCTTTAGTCTTCTTGCTCGTATTCATGGGGGTGCTGTCAAATGGGTCAGGAATGGAGTCATCGGGTGTCGTAGGGGTGGAGGAGACAATATCTGATTGATGGATAAAGGGGGACATGGATTCTTGGGTGGATGCTTCCGACGAATCCTGGGCGTGTACATCATCGCGGTCGGGGGAAGATGGATAAACGGGCGGGAAAAGTGAGCGCTGAGGCGAATCTGGTTCGTAAGTGAAGTTTTTGGTGGTAAACCAGGGGTGTGCGAGTATTTGAGGGATCATTAGGCGTTTCGTGACGTCTTTCTGGAGTATGTTTTTTATGAGATCGCGGGATTCTGAGATGCGTAGGATGAGCTTGGGACTAGAGAGTGGAAAACGACATACCGAGAGAGAGCCAAACGGGATCCTCGAACTCTCCCTGGATGACTTTTGCACGCATTACATCTTCGTCATCGTCGTCAAAAGGTAGTGTGCCCGTTAATAGACAATACAGTATCACACCAAGGGACCAAACATCGACCTCTGCACCAACGGTCAGGTAGTGCTTTAATTTGACATCAATGTACACACCTGGCCCCTGATATTTTTTCCCCTGCAACATCTCAGGGGATGCATAACCAGTAGTTCCACAAAACGTTTCCATAAAGCTACCTCTATCAAACTCCCTGGTAAACCCAAAGTCACCAAGCTTGACGCGACATCGTTCATCTAAGAGGACGTTTTCGAGTTTAAGATCGCGGTGAACGATACCATTGTCATGCAGGTAAGCGACGGCCAGACACAGCTGTCCAAAAAGGGATTTCGTTTCCTCCTCGGGTATCCGCCCCTTCTCCACGAGGTAATCGAACAACTCGCCTCCGCAGCAGAGTTCAGTGACTATCCAGATAGACGATTCGGTGGCGATAACCTCAAACATCTGTGTGACATGAGGGTGGTGGAGTTGGCGGTGGTGGTGGATCTCGCGGGTCAGAGAAGCTGACATGGCCTTTGGGATTTGCTTGATTGCGACGCGGGAGGACGTTAAGCGGTGTGTGCCCATCCTGACTTTTCCATAGGCCCCTAGAAGACGAACATCAATGACATCGGTGGGGTTATCTACACCAGTGATAGCTCACCTTCTCCAATGACCTTTCCAAGAGTATAGTTACCGACGACGCGTATTTTTGAGGAAGAAAGCTCCTTCCCGAGTTCATTATAGGCATTAGCAAGCTGTGCCTTGTGGTTCTGGTTCACAGAGCATGAATGCTTGTGGGTTTGAGAAGACATGATAGCATGTAGCAAAAGATGTAGAATAGAAAGAAAAAAGAGGGGCAGCGGTGCAGAGACCTTTAGAGGATACGATGTTACAGTTGAGCAGGAGTCGTGGATGAACGGAGACTTGTTACAAAGATACTAACTGATACTGTTCCTCATCGGTGGCGTGGGACACCAAACTCGATTTCACTGAGTCGTCACCCAGGGCAGATTTCATTTTCATAATACATTCAGTGGCATTCACAAGCCATTTGCTACTCAAAAAACATCTCTATCATGCGGTCGTCGACGTCTTTGCATATCTGGACTTGTGCATGTGCTGTGCATGTCAACTTCTTTATCGTCGGAAAAATAAACAATGCCTAATGGTTGGAAGACGTTGAAGTTGCGTTGAAGCCGCAATCTCGCAGAAACTGTTGGGCCGCTTCGTCCCTCACTCACGCCTGTCTTACGCATATCTTGTCCGACCTAATAGGCCAACGGATATCTGGATTCCGTTATCTTTCTTCGACCATGTTGACAAACACCGCCAACTAGATCGGCCATCAAGCTTCAGGCTTCACTGTAAGTGCTTAGGTGGTCAGAATGAAGTAGACAGAGAAGGTAATATTCCTCACAGACAACTCACAGACGAGGTTTCGCTGATGGCTAATATCATTGATCCACCAGACTTTATGATACATGAAACTTCACAATAGACGAGACTTCAGTCGATCATTTGCAAGTCTTGAAATTTTTCGATAACCCTCGAACCATTTTTTGAGCGACGCCGACTGTCAAACTAACAGCATAATTCATGGTCCATCATGTAACCCAGGTGAGAAAGTCAACTATGCTGTAAAGTATCCCCATTGTCGACAAAAAATATTCTAAGGAGGTACAGCTAGATGATGCATATGGCATATGGCCCTTGAAACAGGGCCCAAAAATGTAACGGGTCAAGGCATTTTTCTTACTCACATACAACATCTTACGTGCTCTCAATTGGAGAAGGAGGCAATCTTCAATTTAAGCTACTAAAGTGGCCTGGTAATGGTCACATGACGGTATAAACTTACCTTTTCTTCCTTCACCGTTTTCGCGCTCCCTTCTTTCAAGATTTTCGTCGCCGATGTGTTCACGAAGAAAGTGTCAGGATCGTCCCGATGAAACGGCATCAGTTTCACTCGGTTCCTCAGTACTCTCATGTTCAACCTGCTATTTTTGTGCGCAGACCCTCCTCCCAGGAATGCATAAAAGTGATGCCTCGTAAAGGCATGAAACAACAATATGGGAAAGCTCTTACGCCGCCCTCAGGTCTCTGGCGTCTTTGTGCATTTTCTACACCGGTCAAGATCCGCTTCGCAGGTAGATCTGCTGTTTTTGGCGGTCAAGAAACTAGTATCCCTCTTACATTTTTGCAGTGTGTGGAACATTTTCCATCATATACCTCTGAGTTGGTATAACCTGGGCAAGCTCGCCGAAATGCGGTGAGAGGCGGGAATAATTCGGTCAAGAAGGTACGTTCTCAGCTCATAAAAACTCGCAGTTGAGAGCGTTCCTCGATTCGGGTGCACGCAGGTGCAGGGTTGAGCAAGGAGTAAAGGGAGCAAGATACTCTTGGAGTATCCACAGCATAGGTTGCTACTTACGACCATCATGGTACTTATTTGCTGCCTCCATCCCTAGGTCTGTGGCGTCCATATTCTGCGAATCACGGCGAGAAATCGGCAAGCAAGCACATTGCTCGAGTGGACAGCGGGGCTTAGCTGCACGGCGGGCGCCGACGGAGCCGAATCGTTATTCCCACGGGGTTGATTAACTGTTGCGTTCAACGCCATGTGCTCCGGTTGCTGGACAATTACTGAGTTGGCCAAGCTTATCTGAAGATTCAACATTGAATGGATCATACACGTCCATTTTCTATCTGTTCTGAAGCGGCAGCCGGTTGCTCATTAGCACAGGTTGTTTCGGTTATCTCCCATTTTTGCTCCTTTTCGAGCTTTCGAAGGCCAAGCTCGGTCAGGACAGCTCAAGAGATTGGAACTCACCGCGGGATAACCCTTGCGAAACAGCGTGTCACCCGCGCCATCGGGGTTTTCTCATCGTGAGACTCAATTCCTATATCCTACGTTTACGCTAACCTTCCCCGACTTTAGACCTGCCGTGTGAATCCCCTATATTTCTACTCAGGTCTCTGCTCCATGTATTTAAGACATCGTCGATCTTAATTCCTGTTATCCGAAAATCATGAAGTGCATTCCTACCCCAGAAGCGACTAGCTTTCCTTTATTTATTCCCCCTCCCCTCGATGGCTCACTAACTATTCCCGAGATTTATGACTTTCACTATTCAAACAACCCCGACCATCCCCTTTTTATATACGACGATGGCGGTGTACAAACCATTCCCTGGCGGCAGGCCGTTAAAGCTATTCACAGAGCAGCAATGATGGTGCAAGGCATACCCAACCCCCATGCTCAAGTTGGATCAGATCCGCCAGTTGTGGCAATCTTGGCAGTAACTGGTGACACAAATGTTGTCAACTCGTATCCGCCGATCATGCTAACGTTCGACCCAAACAGACCAACTATCATATTTTGCCCTTACAGCGGGCATCATGCGAGCAGGGTATCGTGCATTCCCTATATCAGCTCGAAATTCAGACGTCGGCGTCGCCAACTTGCTGCAGAAGACAAAAGCGAAATATGTCCTGGTTAGTGACGACCGGGCAATGCAGGAAATTGCCATCTCTGCCCGTAGCATTATCTCCGCAAGCTCTTCGGATTGCCCTTGTGAAATTGAGCTGCTCCCAGTGCCATCCTTCGATCAACTGTACGTAGAATCTGGAGAGGAGTTTGCGCCCCTCTCCCCTATGGTGGACACGGATTTGCGCAATATCGCTATAATTTTACACTCTTCAGGTGATTTGACAAACACTGACACCTTCCTCAAAAGCTCAATGGATACACAGGCTCTACTTCGTTCCCAAAACCTATTTTTATAAGTCATCAAAGCATCCTTCAATGGGGCGTTCAACCTTGTGAGTTGGGATTACGTTGTATCAGTTCCCTAACTGAACCCTTGCGCAGGCCATGGAGAAAGAGACATATGTGGCCGAGTTCTTTCAAATCATAGCATTCCGTTCTTCCGTATGCCAGCCCTTTAATCGTTCTAGTTCATATTTACTCAATCCGACCTCAGATGCAATGGGTATCGTGTCTCTAGCCTGGGCGGTATGTGCAGTCGCATTTTCCATTACCAGCGTTGACCCTGAATAATACAGACGATGACAGGTGTCATTATCTCAAACTTTGCGCCCAAAAGCCCCCCAACTGTATCCTCGCCTGACAGTGTATATACAGGCGCAATCACCACCAGGAGTAATTTCATACTCTCCGTGCCTTCTTTTTTGGAGGTTGGTTTGTTTCTCGATCACTCTTCCGGAATACTCACCATTCCTCAGGAGTGGTCCCAACTACCTGAACGAGTTAATGAACTTCAGAAATTCGATGCAATTGTAAGTCACATAATCATTGAGCACTTTTTTCGCCTAGTCACAACCATATGTTCAGCTTTTCGGTGGTGGACCGATACAGAAAGCGGTAGGGGACATGCTGCACAGTAAAGGAGTACACCTGTATCCTCTCTACGGAGCGTAAGTTGATTCGACGAACTGGATTCACACAGCTTGACATCTACTCAGAACTGAACTCGGAGCTGTATCAATGTTTCTACCAAGTACGTTCGTTCAGTCACTTCATCCGCCGCTCCACATCTGACATCG
This sequence comes from Laccaria bicolor S238N-H82, assembly GCF_000143565.1. Lineage (NCBI taxonomy): Eukaryota > Fungi > Basidiomycota > Agaricomycetes > Agaricales > Hydnangiaceae > Laccaria > Laccaria bicolor. The sequence continues at coordinate 296,044 of NW_001889925.1, forward strand.
ATACTCTTAGAGCGACCACCTAGCGAAGGCTGGGAATACTTCAAGGTATGTGAGTTGAATTAATCTCGGTTTCATTGTTGTAACCTTTGTTTGCACAGATTTCTCCCCACATCAAACCCGTCTTTCTGAACGAAGGAGGAGGAGATATCACATTTAGGCTCATTGTCCAGGTACGGATTGCTTTGTCTACGAAGTACCAATCAAACCCATCACTCCGCTAACCATTCAACAGAAATGCCCCACCCATACTCCAGCAGTGATTAACACTCAAAACTCCGACATCGATGCGTATGATACGAACGATCTCCTAATTAGGCATCCCACCAATCCAGAATTGTGGAAGATGTATGGGAGGTAAATATTCGAGTGCCCAAGATGATTGCTCCTTGTTGATTTCCTTTTCCGCAGAGCCGATGATCAGATTATGCATTCTAACGGTGAAAAGGTACACTCGTTCTCTCACCTCTCACATCATATTCTTATATTCTCAAATTTAGACGAACCCAGTGCCCCTTGGTACCGTGTATTCTGAATCATCATCACCAAAATCTCACGAACCACAATAGAAACGATTATCAACCGGCATCCAAAGGTTGGTTCAGCCGTTATTTTTGGTCGTGGAAGGTTCCAAGCTGGGGTTTTGATCGAACCAATTCCTGCTTGTGCTTTCGATCCTTCCAACCATTATTTGCTAATCGAGTTTAGAAATGCGATATGGTGCGTAAGATGCCTACATACCGTCCAATTCTGATCTGAAGGTAATTTAGGCCGAGCGTGGAAGACGCCAACCTTTTTGCTCCTTCCCATAGCCGTATATTCAAAGAGGTACGCGGAATCATGGGCTCACGTCACTTCAGAAATCCAATTGACGTCGTTGAAGATGATCCTGTTTTCCAGTCCGTCTAAGCCATTCCAGTTCACCCCCAAGGGAACAGCTCGACGCCAGGCAATTCTCAGTGACTATGCTGATGAGATTGAAAGAGGGTACAAGGCGATCGAAGAGCCTTCTGTTACGGAGATACCAATTCCTACCTCAAATTCAATGCAAGAGTGTCTCGTGTTCGTTCGAAAAACGATTAGCGAGGTTTTCTCCACGCAGTTTGGGGATAACGATGATTTCTTCGAACACGGTTGCGATAGGTATGTCTGGTTTCGACTCCTCGCCTCCTCTTCAGACCCTTACTTTTCGTTGCTAGTTTGCAAGTCACCTGGATTCGAAGTAGGATCCTGTACGCATTACGACAGCAATCTCATATCTCGACCAAAGACATTCCTACAAACTTCGTCTATCTTAACCCGACTATCCATAATCTTAGCAAGTTCATCTATGATCTAGCCATCAACAAGCAATCAGCAACTCCTAGCGATGCTGTATCAAACGCTTTTGCGGGTATGGACGCTCTGGTTGACAAATACTCCTTTAACTTTCCACCACGCCATTCCTCTAGCCTACACCCATCCCAAGAAGCTGTCCTCCTGACGGGGAGTACGGGCGGCCTGGGTTCCCATATATTGGAAAAACTAGTTCTCGACGATCAGATTTCGCGGATATACGCGCTGAACAGGAGGGACAAGCACATTACCAGCCGCAGGAAGCTAGTATCTGTCTTTGAAGATCGAGGGATCGACGCTACTTTACTCGACTCTCCCAAAATTGTCTTCCTCGAAGGAGATACGACGAAAGAAAGGCTTGGGCTGGGTGATACCATCTATGAAGAACTTCGTCAAAACGTCACTTGCATCATGCACATCGGTAGATGTTCTGTATTCTCGCCCTATACCAGGCGATTCTGAGGCCTGTTTTCCCTAGCTTGGCGCGTTGACTTCAATATTGCTCTCTCCTCGATGGAACCCATGCTTCAAGGCTTGCGTAGATTGATTGACTTCGCTCTCTCCTCTCCTTACCAATCTCCCCCACGTTTACTTTTTGCAAGCTCCATCGGTGTGGTCAAGAGTACGGCTTATTTTCTTTTCTTCATGTTAATCAATCCCTGACCAGCAACGTACGCAGATTGGACTGAAGGATTTTTACTTGAAAACCCAGTTGCTGATCCTTCCGTTGCTTCCCAAACTGGTTATCCCCAATCTAAATGGGTAGGGGAACGAATGCTTGCTCGTGCTGCCGAAAGGACTGAACTTGCTCCAATTATCGTTCGGATTGGACAACTATGCGGAGGCCGTAATGGGAGTTGGAACACCTCAGAGTGGGTCCCAAGCATTGTCCGTTCTGGGCAGCTTCTTGGTTGCTTACCTCGTGCTGATGGCGTGAGTTGATCAAAATAATTTACCGAGGTGTTAATTTTCAACCATTACAGTGCGTCACTTGGATACCAATCCACGCTGCGGCATCTGCGTTAGTTGAAATGAGAAAGTCCGATGACTTATACCTCCATCTAGTTCATCCCTCTCCAGTTCCTTGGACAAACATTGTCGCTGTGGTATCCGAAGCTTTAATGGTGCCTTTGGTGCCTTATCATCAGTGGCTCTCACGTCTGGAGCAGTGGGATTCGAACTCCATTTCACATCGTGAGGAGAACCCTGCGATTCGCCTGCTAGATTTCTATCGGTCAAGTGCCAAAGTTACTCATCCAGGTGACGCGGAAGCATTTGGTTTTCCAAGACTTTCAACAGTTCGAGCAGTGGAGGCGGCCCCTTCGTTGCGTCCCGCAAACCTCCAACCTTTGGGACAGGACGACATTCTATCGTGGATTAAATACTGGAAAAAGAAGGGATTCTTATCCAATGTTGTCCAATCCACTGAAACCACGTTATCAAAAGTTGAATCCTCCTACGAGATGCCATTTTCGAATCCAGCTCCTGCCGCGACGTTCAAGTTTCCCTCTCTGATAGAAGGTTTACACTATCTGGGCATACGATGGCTTTGATTTCAATCGTCTTCAACTATACTTATTAATATGCTAACCACGAATACTTATCGGATATTCCTAGTGAGTACAATGTAACGAAATGTAGCAATGATAGATTACAATCAATGAACGATGAGAGATGATGGTCTGTGGTACATATGGTGTCTAGGGTGGGTATGAGCGAGAAGGGTATTGTCGTAGATTAACTTTGGATTAACTGTTGGATCACCAATTGCCCAGCAAGGTTTGTGAGCATTCCTAAGGAATAAAATTAGATAAGCATGGGGATGGAACGACTATACTGACCTTCAACCGCGGCAAGTTATACTCGCGAGCAACGTTGACAATCGTCCTTAATTTTCGGCGCATGTCAGCTTTAGAAATAGTAAACTGGTAAGAGCCAGAGCATCGGCAATATCGAGAAACATTGTCCGATTGGATCTGTTGACATTTTCCACATCGCAAGTCTTGTTGCGCGAAGTTTCGTTCCAAGGCTCTCGTCATTTCAATCAGCATGAACTCGATGGCAACGCGGTCGTATTCGCCCCCGCAGTGGTTACAAAGCCATCTTGGATTTATATCCACATTGTTCGGGAGGAGTTCCGGATCACGACAGAAGTCGAAGTCTCGTAGAACGTCGCAGTGACGGCAAGGCACATTCGCCAGCTTAAGTGGCTCGCACGGATTTCGAAATGTTGCTTCGCCCGCAAATTCTCGAACGCCCACAAGCTCCAACAAGTTTCGTTTCAAAATTCCAACTTCGTTCCGATACTCCTTGGCCAAGGCGAAGACGGCACAGGCGAATTTGGTAAACTCAAGGGTAGGATTCGACATGTGGAGATATGATCCAGGGAGGACCGGAAAACTGAATTCCCCGCTAGGTTCTTCCAGCATTTGATACTCCCGCTGCCGATCGTGAATGTTCGCAACCACCTTGAGCATCTTTCGTGTTAAACGTCGGGCAATGAATTCGGAGATTAGCTCAATCTCGTTTGCTTTGGCTGCGTCGCGCTGTGTCGCATCTGGAGCATCGTTTTGAAGAACTCGCAATGGAGTTTTTGACGTCAGATTGAGCTTTTGTTTGATCCGATAGAGCTCAATGATGAAGTATTGAATTATCATGCTGAAATCGCCTTGAATTGCAGGAGGCAGGAACTGTTCAATATTCCAACGCATCTCCATGGCGAGTTCTTCTGGCGGTTCAAGCGCTAGCGGGTCTTCACATACGATACCACCGAGATTGGCGCGATCCATGCAAACAAGGAAATCGTAGAACCTCTCCGTGTTCAAGTATATGTGTTGGAACAGTTCATGGGATGTAACCGCTGTCGTTATGTATGTTGCGTAGGCGTGGGCCGTGCCTGGAGGCTTTGACGTGGCCAAGAGGATGGTACTGAAGTCAGCGTAAACCACTACGGAGCCAAGGCGTTTGAACTCGGCCAGGAGTTGAATGAATGTCTTTCGCATGAGGCCATGTACGAAGCGGTGTATGCTCTGGTCATACAAATGCGAAGCGCTGGACGTTATCCATCTCCAGAAATGGTCGAGGGCAAGATTGGCGGGATTTTCTATGTTTTGGATCTTATCAACGAGCCAAGACTTGAGCATGTTTTTCATGATACCAAATGTCTGTGCAGAAACCTGCGACTCGCCAAGCGTAAGGTCTCGTTGCGTTTCGCCACTAGCGTACTCGTCTAACGTATGGGATACCGAATCAAAGGCAGTCGCCCCTCCGCTGCCCTCAAGTTCGTTGACCATGACGGACTGCAATATGGAATTGACTGCAAGATTTCTGACTGTAATCTCTAAGCAAACGTTCGAATAAACGCCTGCTGAAAGGAAATCAGTTTTTGGAAGATCTTCGGTTGGCCGTCGGTCGTGCTCAATTCCTCCCAAATCTGGTTGGTCTCCCGGCGACCACCACAGGACAATATCCTGCTGCACCAAACGGCGAGCAAAGCTGATGTCTGACAACATGAGAGGTTGATCTCCTTCGATGTGTCCAACGGGAACATCATAATACTCAGCAAGGTCAATCATCCGATCAAGCCAAAGACCAAGCGACAGATATCGGTTCAACATCTTCTGGGCCAAGTGAGAATGCCAAGGGAAGATGTCAAGGGTGTGAGGACCCTTCGCCTGCGACATGCACAACACAGGGAATTTGGCCAGCTTTGGAACCAACCGGTCAAAATAGGACTGGTCTTTGCTTGACGAGATAACGACGATAAACGATTTGTCTTCGAAAAGTCCCAGCTCGCGGGAGACAGCCTTTAAAGCCGTTGTGTCGTTAGAATGATATGCAGTGTTGAACTTTGGGGCTGTGGGGTACGTGATGGAAACACTTGGGCCGTACATTTGCCGTCTCTTTTCCAGAATTTCAGTGTAGACGGAATTTAGACGAGCAATTGGCTGTCGATTGGTCGCAGGGTCAACGATATGCAGCCTGACCTCGCCCCCCGGCATGAAGACCGCGAAAACGTGAAGAGGGGCGTTTGCAGAGCATGCGTGGTATAAAAACAGGTATTTGCCTAATTTGCCCTTGTCGAGGTATTTTTGGCGTGACGAAGAGGTCAAACAGCGGTCTAGTTGGTTCAAATCAAAACCAACTTGTCGGGCGCGATTGAGGGTAAGACTCGAATTGTCTGTGTTGCACGTCTTGCCCAGCTTCAGAACGGCTCGGATTACGAGTGGTACCTAGGGGATTTAGTCAATGACGCTATTTTGAAGGAGGTCTCATACTTACTTGTTGCTCAAAGACGCCATCGACATTGGGGTCATTTGTAAGATCAACGAAGTGTTCCTGAATTTTCTGATATACTTCTTCCCGTACAATGATCTTGTAAAGATTGATGCATGGAAGATCATGGGGCAAATTTCGAGTGACTTTTTCGCACGAGTAATATTCGGTTTGAAAAATATTTTCAGCCGGTTTTTTGAGATGAATGTAGAATTCCCGTGGCACACGAAGGGGGACCGCAAGAAGCTCCGAGTCCACTTGAAGCCAGAGCATAAACCGTCCTGGAACCTTGCTTGGTCGAAGTTGAACAATATCCCAACGATGATTACTCCGGACCCTCGTCCCCTGGAACATCGACGGGATGACTGTCCCTCCACCATACCGTGCTTCCTGCTTTTTCTTCCACCTTGGACGCATCGCTTTGATCCATGCAGAGTAGTTGACAGTGGGATTCGGAAGCGGTTTGTCAGTGACGTCCTCTGGTGATTCTTCACGAACAAAACCACGCTTGACAAAGGAGAACCCAGGCCGGATGACTTGGCGGGGCTCCAAACCGAAATCTTCCATGTCAGCAGGTTGAGTTTCCTCGCCTTCGTCCCCCTCTTCTCCTTTTTGGCGGAAGAAGTCAGTGAGCTTGTTTTGTTTAAACTTGTCGACTGCACCAGCAACTCGACGGAAAAGCCAGTCTGGATGGCGGACGCGCGGTACAGGGTTTGAAACCTTCTGCATAGCTGCTGGGATAGTGATGAGCTTCTGAATAACGGAACCCAACCGTTCAATGTAATAGTTCCAGTCTAGGATCGAGCGAAGGTCAAACGTGACCAGGCCATTGTCCTTCAACCATCTGCGAAGGTACGTTCGTTTCACGCTCTCTTCTGCAGAAAAGATCGCGACTGGAATGGCCCTCTCCGTGACTGGAGCACCCATCGGTTTGGCCGAAATGATGAATTTACAAGCCAAACCCTTATCCTTGACCATCTGGTCACCCAAAAACTCAGCAAGTCGTTTCGCAGTGCTAATAGAGGTCGACTTTTGACTGCCATACTCTGCCAAAGTTTTGGACATGCTTCTGTTTTCGGCAATAAGTTCCACCAATTCGTCGTCGCCCAGACTCTCTGCTTGAGAATACAGAACATCGAGCCACTGGTCGGCTACTTGAGCCACAGCGGCGTAGCATTCCTGGGTGGTGGTACCGAGAAGGAACTTTTCAAAGATCTGAGATTGGAAGATTTTGATGAGTTGGAGTTCTCCACGTCTCTTCACCTCGAATCCCTTTAGCTCTGCCAAGGACCCATCGTCGTTGAAGACAGCATACCTCTTCTTAAGCAGCTTGTCCTCCTCCTTCGAAGATGGAAGAATCATGGCCTTGTAAGGGCCATCCAGCTCAAAAAAGATAGAGTTCTCGCTGTGGATGACGTATTCGCCCGTGTCAGGGTCGAGATCGTGGTATTGGTGGTTGGTGAACTTTGCATGAACCAAGTGGTTCAGCATGGTACAAGGATATGAAAACCCAATGTTCTTCCCATTCGTAAGCTTGAACTTGAAATTCTCCGGGAACACGCCAGGAAGCATGCACCAAATCCCATCCGTGTCCAGCTCCAATGGTCGACCAATCTGCTCTACGAGAGCACGAGCCATCTGAATGATAGTAGCTCCCGTCAAACAAGTGATCCCAGCCATCTCCATAGAATGCCACCGTGCACCCTTGCGCATCACGTATCCGTAAAAAGAGTTCAATATACATTTGTGCGCAAGCTGCAGCGAATCGTAAAGGACGATCATCTTCTTCGCCTCGTCAACCTCCGTAATGGACCGGCCTTCACCCACAAACGTGTCCAAATTCTTCTTCCACGTCTTATGCAGACCCTTGTATTCATACCGACGATCTCTGAACCTGCGAACGGTGTCAACGTAAAAGGGGTTCTCCCTCTGACACACTATCGCCTCCCGGTTCTCGACCTTTGTGTCCTTCGTCTTCTTGTACACCTTGCGAGAATAATCGCCAAGTCGTTTATGCAGGAGAGCCGTCTGCTCTGTTGGATTCAAGTCAGGGAACCGCCGTTGAGGTCCTCCAGGACGCTTGGGGGGAAAGGACTCCTGATTCAAAGCATGCTTTATCATATTAAACTCGTCTCGGTGGGCGGGGAAGAATTCCCCTCGCCAGGCCCATTCGAGTCGACGATCACACGTCTTTCCAGGTCGGTTGTAATCACAAACAGCGCAGACAGATTCGTCAACCATAGAATCAGGCTGGAGTCGGTTCGACAACATGATGTTGGGGTACATGGCCGCGACGTCCAAATGGTAGATGAGGGGATTGTCGACACGCTTGGGATTATCTCGCATTACTTCGAGGGCTGCTTTGATCTCGGCCTTGACTTCTTCGTAATTGGTAACGTCGTCCAACGAGCACTTTGATTCTTCCGTGATGCAGAAAGTAAGAGCGGCATCAAGGTCGTCCATCAGCTGTAAAACGCGCATTAGAACATTGACATAGAAGAATCAAGTGAACTGACCTGTTGTACCGCAGCTGGGACTATCTTAAAGTCAGTCGCAATGTCACTCCGGAAAACGCCAGCCTCAAGTGCCTCGACATGGCCTCCAACATACGTCTCAGAGGCAAGCAAATGACCTTCGTACGTACTGCCGTGTGCATCTTCGTGTCTGTTTGGCATGATGATGTGTCCTCGGTAAGCTTCCACCTGCTCAAAAAATGAGTTACTGGCAAGGGCAGCAAACGAATAAAAAGTACCATCAACAACGTTTCGCACAATGTTCCACTTCCCTTCCGCAAAACCTCGTCAGGGTTGAGAGGGATAATGTTACACAACGAGAAAATGAACGGATGCACGTATTTCATATAAAGATAATAGGTCGCAACAGCATCGGAAACTGAGTATTGTGCAAGGGCTTGAGGTTGTTCCAATGCATATCTGTCAATATTATGAGTGTCATTTTCAAGCTTAAAAAAAACAAGAGTCTTACGGAGTCATCAACTCGGGATCAAGTTCAATCGGATTATACCCCAACTTGTACGTTGTAACAGCCTTCAAACCTTGGCTTCCTTGAGGCAAGTATGAATCACGTTTGACCCAACGGAAACAGTCCATATGAACACACGTCCTGCTCTTGTACTCGTCTTCTGCGTCCTTGGCAAACCCTGTTTCAAGGAACATGTCAATGCCGTTCACCTTGGACCGGGCATCGAGGAAAGGAAAATCGAAAAAGTCGCCGTTGAAAGTAGCCATAACGGTCGGTTTTACGTCTTGTATATGCGAGAAAAAGCGCTTTATAGTTGCAGCCTTCAAAGAGGTCAGTCTTTCTTCTACATTCAGATACGAACACATACCTCGTCTTTCTCATTAAAAATAATAAAAGGACCCTCATACCCCTCTCTCGGGGTATACTCGAAATCTTCAATATCCTCACTAACAATCTCCCTATTCGTAATCAAATAGCCCTGCCCATCCACCATATACGAGATCATCATGACCTGATCAATAGCCTGGTCCGGGAACTTGAGAGGAGCCTTCGTCGTCTCTATATCGTACGCCATAACAACCGGGTCCGCACGTTTGACCCTTTCCGCAATATGGCAGAAAGAAGGATGTCCAGCGGTGAACGTCACAGCGTACCACAAACCCACACGAATATCGTTGTCGATGGCCACGCGCAGGTAATATGGAATGTCGTACTCCCGGATATCAATGATGCCCTCCCGAGGATCAGAGTCCCTACCACCACCACCTCGCCCTGGTTGAACACTCGTCGCCCAGGCCTCGTCTTCCATCTCAATATCCATAGCAGCAGTCTCACGGATGACCTCTGCATACGCGTCGACCGCGTCTCGTTTGGCGCTATTCGCCTGGGCGAGGGGGAGGATGTCGCGTCGGACGGTGAGGAGGTCCGATATATTGTGGAAACATAACTGGAGGAAAAGTCGACGGTGGCCCATGAGGTGGTTGGGCACTTTAAGGTCCTCTTTCTTCTCTCGTGAAATACGACAAATCAGGCCTTCGTACTTCTTCTTCAGCCATTCTTCAACAGAAGCTTCTGTACCAGACTTCATGTATTCGTTAGAGAAAAAAAAAAGATACGAAAAAAGAACGCGAAAATACCTTGCACGCGATGCAAAAGTACGGTTCGTACTGCAAAGTACATTTAAACATCCCCCCATCATCTTGAATAAAATAAAAATCAACCGCCGCTTTTCCAGAAGGCCAATCCGGATCCTTCACAAGCGTCTGCAAGGCCCAATACATCAGTACTTCATTTAATGAGCCCCAACTGGCAAAGGTCACTCACAGGATGCATATTAACAAGCCACCCCTCCTTCCTCACCCCCTCCTGTATCCTCCCAAACCCAAGCTTCTCATCAACCTCATCATTCAACGCAGCCCTCTCGAACCTCTCAGCAAGCTGCGTACCGTCGTCTTCGCGAATGGGTACAGCGTCCCCCGTCGCCTTTGAGCCGCCGCGTCCTCTGCCGCGACCACGCCATGAACCACCACGGTAGTTTGCACGAAAGTTACCTCGGCCTCTACCGCGCGCTGAGGAGAGACCGAATGTGCCGCGTCCTGGCGCCATGTTGAGTTGCCTGAGGAGAGAACGGGTTTGTCACAAAAAGTCGCGTCCCGTCACACGAATCGCGTCCATTTCAAATCAAGTACAAATTTACATTTGAAAGCTCTTCAAGAGCTCAGTGCATAAAAATCGAAAAAGACATATCGAGAAAGATGATAAAAATACGAAGAAAAAAAAAGTCATAAAAAGGTCGTCAAAGCATTCACTGTACAGTGCACCCATTCTCAATAATCTTCATCTTCCTCCTTCAACCCAGCCACAAATCCACCTCCATACCTCATACCCATCCCTCCAACACTCTCCATATGATCAATACTCGGTCTCGGCTTAAAACTCTCCCTCCGCGCCCTCGACGCCTTCTTCATAATCTCAACCCCAATCGACGCGCCTCTCCCCGCATACCCAGTCCCAGAACTGGCACTGGCACTAGGAAACCTCTTCCCACCCCCACTCCCAGCACCCGCTCCATACCCAGCAACAGACGTACTCCTCATCATCCCAGGGTACGCAGAAGGCGGAGGCGCCAACCCCGAACTAGTAGGCACTCTCCCATGCCCCAATGCATGATGCTGCGTCCCAGGCCTAGGAACCGGCATCGCCAAATGTCCCGGTCGCGGTAACGACGATCCACCACTACCACTGGGCGTCTTGCTCGGTATCTTTGTCGGTGACGTCCTCCCCCCAGCAACAACCCCATTCCCACCTCGATACGCTCCCAACGGTGCCCTCCCAGCCCCAGAAGCATAACTCGGAGTAGTACTATCTCCCAACCTCTGCCTCTTATTCGGTACAGATTGCGATGCGATACTCGATCCAGGTCTCACAGCAGGCGTAACCACCCCCGTCTTCGCACCTGGAACATACGAGTGCGCCGAATTGACAGGGGTAGTCGCTCGTGGAGGGACTGATCCAGCTCGAGGTGGCTTGCGTTTGTTCTCCTGATCAGCGGCGCTCACTGTCTCCATGAGGACCTGTAATATGCTTTCTCCATGAACGAGGAAAGGTCGGCCGCTCTCCTGTTCCCATTGTGGGATAGATGCCAAAAGATCCTGTTCGAGCTGTCATGAAAAAATCAACAACCAGAATCAAAATAAAACTAGGAGCACTTACGCGAGGCTTCTCCTTCGTGACCCTCTTCCGCATCTTCTCCTCCCTCAAAAGACGGCCAGGATCTCGCCCACGGCCAAGTAACCTGGTCTGGTCAGACGCAGCAGCAGCCAGTTCCTTCTCTTCCCCACAAATATCAAAGTACTTCTTAATACCTGCAAGCAAAGGTGCTTTCATCCTTCGTTCCTCTTTGAGTCGTTTGATTTCATCTTCATGAATAGTAAGCAACTCCTCTGTGAACTCGTCTAAGAAACCATCAGCATCAAATGTCAACTCCAATCGAAGAAAAACACCCACCATCCGCAAACGGCGCAAAATCAGCCCTCTCCTCCTCCCCAACCATCAAATCATCCCAGAGCTTCTCAATCTCCTCTCGCGCACTAGCAACAAACGTGCCCATCCTCTCCCTCTTCAACTCCAACATCCTCTCAAGCTCCTCCTCATACTCCCTAACCGTATCCTCCGTGCTCCCCCGATGCGCCTCCACAAACGCATCCATATCACCCTCCTCAACCCCAAGTCTCCTCCACAGCCCTTCAAGCTGATCATACATCGCCTGAATGTGCGCCTCTCTCTTCCTCTTCGTATTTTCCAGGTTAGCACGGAACGATTGAGCCCATGACAAGAGACCCGGTACGGGGTCGACGTTTTCTAGCCCAATAGGGACAGTCTGGCTCTCAGTCAACGCCTCATCGTCAGCCTCGTCGATCCTGGCAACGAATTTCGCAAAAACGCGTTGATATTCCAATTCTGGATTTGGAATGACATCGTGTCGGAAGAGGAGGGGCGTGATGGTCTTTGTGCGTGATGAGCGTGTAGGCGTGGATACGTCAAGGAATGGGTCATCAGACGCCGACTGCGACGTTGACGACCTGCTGTTCGAGCTAGAGACGGAGGCGTTGAAGGAGTGAGGTGATGATGTGAGATGGTCCAAAATTGGGGGCGGTATGCCTAGTTCTGTGTGTAACCAGTCTATTTGTACAAATGTTGCGGATAGTTGGTTGAGCCGTTTCGTCTGCAAGAGTATGCTTAGTTCATGGACTTTGAGAAGAAGGGAAAGTAAACCTACAACTTCCGCCTTGCCACGAACGAGTTCTTTCTCTAGTTTCATGAATCGTTCAGGAGTAACATCCCGATTTGCCTCTGCGTCATGTTGGTTTTCTCCACGGGCCACCAGTGGCTCGACGATATCCTGAGCATAATACTCTGATGGCAACGTCCTCGCAAGCGCATTCAAGCGATTCGTGAGGGTCGTGAGTTGTTCCAGTTTAGTGTGATACACCTAAGCACTCAACCATCAGCTCAACAGCCAACAAAAATGACCCCAAAGCTCACCTGTCGCAATTTCTCTTGATGTTCCGCAACAAGTTCATACCGCCTCGGAAGAACCTGTTCCTTCCTCAACTCCCCAAGACTACTCCCCGTCGCCTTGATATTCCCTCCAAGGGCCTTACAATACCTCAAACATTCATTCTCCACCCTATCACACTTCTCCATCCACCCCTCCACCTCCTTCCTCCTCAAATCAATCTGTTTCTCGACGCCTTTCACCAGCTGCTCCTGCAGCGCCTTCAGCTCATCTTCCAGAGCCGTTGGAGGCAAGCCCAGCTGGGCGTGCAGCGTTGGTAAAAGTTGAGTCTGGGTCTGCAGGTGGGTGTGTAGAGAGTTCAACAAGGATGTCAGCGTCATAGCCGACGACGACTGCGGCGACATTTTTTGTTTTGTTTTGTTCAAGGTTTCGCGGATAGTGATAATGTAGAAATGGAGCAACAAAATAGAGAAACACGAGGAGCTAGAGTCAACCACTGTCCCGTCGCGCTTCCACCAACATCATGTGACCGCGTCGCGATCCCGGCTATTGCCGACCCATTACGCGCTATTACGCGCTGCATTGTTTGGTCATTAGAATCATAATGGCATTACAACAACTTGCTCTCATCATCCTTAGATATCGACACCTCCAAGTTCGCAGGGGTATCACAATATAACCCCCTCTCAAATATCTTTCCCCACTGCGACCACCAATCATCCACCTGTTCAGTCGCATCGTGCGCGTACAGCGTCAGCTCGTTCCCCCACACAGCCTTGAACGTCGTTTCATCCATCTGCCGCCAATCCCCATACTCCATCACCTTTCGAAGCATCTTGTCTCGCTCATCTTGGTGTGGTCCCGCGGGGCACATGAGCATTTGCTGGTGCTCCCGTTCCCAGATGTGCGTGGCCGAACACCGCGCCTGTCGGATGTCCTCGTATGCGCCAAGCAGCTGGGGGACTTGACTTCGATGTCGGATCCGCCCGAAGAGACAACCTAGTGTTTGCGCGTCTTCGATGGATAGTCCTGTGCTATGGTGCCCTCCTGGCTGTTGTACCAATGTCATCAATCGCTGACAGTGTGGAGAAAACCCAAACTTACCGGTAACGGATGCGCCGCTTCACCCACAAGCACAATCCGAGCCCGTCCACACACCACACCTTCCACAGGCGATCGAATCGTAAATATTCGAGACGAGACCGTCCGAGCCAATTTCAGCAACTTTTGGGATCTGTTCTAACCATCAGCTCATCCCCGTCCAACGAACGACGTCTTAATTACCTTGGCTCGAACTTGGTAATGTCCAATTTATATCGATCGATTGGACATGTGTGTTGCCACTCTTCGTCCCCTTCCCTTATAGGAAGATCATAATGATATATAACCGCCATGGTAAAATCTTGACCCCCTGCCTGGACAAAAATCAGAAAAACCACAAACCTACAAAGACAAAAACCCACCGTGAGGTTCCCATGAAAAGCGTACCCATCGCCCAGCCATAACGACCACTAAACCCAGAGCCTCCGTCAATAACAACTAGCATCGCCAACCAAGCCCCACTCACGACTGTTGAACTCCTCAAATGTCGGAGATCGTCATCCGCTTCCAGTAGGCTCGCAGGGATAGTGCACGTTGCGATCAAGTGCCTTTCTCCCTTTCCTTCGTCCTTCTTGCCAGTGACCACTCCCCGGACAAGACTATCGTATCCGTCCGCGCCGACCACGACGTCCGCAGATAAGGTTTCCCCACTTTCCAGCGATACGGACACCGTTTCCGAGTCTGCTCCTATCACTTTGGTGTTGAATCTGAACGTAACTCCCTCCTGGACCGCAAGATCGTAAAGCAGTGATTGAAGATCGCTATGCTACATTTTCCGTCTCGTCAGAACTACATATGTAAAATTTTGAAGAAGCGGAAGAAACTCACTTGAATAAAAAGAAAATCCGCAAGAAGATTTGAAAGGAACGATTCATTCATCGTCATATTCCCAATAAGTTCACCTGAGCCACCTAAAAAGCAAGATTAGCACGGAAGTAAGGGTAAGCTGCACAGCGAACCATTAAGGAGGGTAAATGTATCACATTTGTTAGCCATTTGGTCCAAGGCAGGTCCAAGACCCCATTGGTTGAGAATTCGCGTCATGTTGGGTGGTGATCTGTGATTTTACAACACAAGTAAGCGGTTTATTCTAAGTCGCAGAAGAACTGTCTGACCGAAGTCCGCCTTGACTCTACATGAATGTTCGATCAATATTCCTCTCGCAAAGACAGGATACGAACGCGTACCTTCACCAAAGCTTCACTTTTCTCAATGACCAAAACATCATGACCCGCTTTTCTCAGCGTATAAGCCGTCGCAAGACCTACAATCGACATAAAATTTAGACCGTTTCAATTGAATCTCAAAACCACACAACCAACCTCCAATACTCCCCCCAACAACGATAAACTTCAAACACACCGCAGCTTTGTGACATCTCCCACCGCTCGGCACAACCTGCACAGGCATCTCAGTCCGCACTGCGCCAGGAGCAGGCAACACAAGAGGAGTAAAGCAAAAAGGATCAGTCGTGTCGCCTCCGATTCGCCCAAGTTCGGTATATGTATTATTCTCCTTCGACGACAGCGTGTCCACCCCATCACATTCCGCAGGCGAAGACTCGGAGCATGTGGACATTGCAATTGTCTCGGTGGAAGAAATCGTACTGAAGTCTGACGATTCTTTACTTATATGTTCTTTGTTCCGTGTGAGGGTTTCCCTGATCTGCGTACTCGAATGGCGTTTGAGAGGTAAGTGGTATCCGTCGATGTCTCCTGAGTGTGGTTCCGAATTCCAGGAAGTTCTTGACGCCTAGTATGTGCACTCAACAAAATTCATCGAGCAAGAAGAAGACGAAGTGGGCAGAAAAAAATAACTCGAGAAGCTCTCCCCGAGTGCTGTGCTGAATCGTCGAAGATTGGTCGAAGAAGCGCAGATCTTGATATGAGAATTCGAAATGATGCCATCGACTCCGGATCCATTGCTTGGAACACTGAGAACAGTCTAAGTGTGCCAAGGCCAAGGGATTCGGTATCGTCCGTTCCCCGGGCCGAAATTTAAAGGGAGAACTGCATAGTGCGATCGCACCTCATGCGCACGCGCAATTCCAATTGTTCAAAGGTTTACAATGGAGGCCAATGGGATGTATCGTGTCTGGGTTTCGAGGCTACGGATGCGTTGTAACGGCATTTTGTCAACATACGCGACTTGGTGGGTAGACAGTTGATTATGAACGGTGTTTTGAACTTATTTGAAACTAGCCAGTAGCAGGCTAGTAGGAGTACATTTGCAAAAACTGATATTGATCAGGGCGATCTCTAATATGTTCTCGAGCTCCAAATTCGCTAGTATGACGTCGTCCGACGTCTGCGATCAAAGAACCTATGAGCTGCTGCTTTTTACAGTGCTTTGCATGTGAGATTGCACTCGAAATCTTACTAAAACCTGTTTGTACTTGTAGTTTGTGGCTGGTGTCATGCGTTCTACACCCAAAATCAACCGAAAATGGTTACTTCAGGTCACGAAATACAAATGCAAACAAGTTTTCGTGGGATTTGCAGTGCAATCTCACATGCAAAACACTGTATATACTTATAGAAAAAAATGGACCGCTAGCAATCCTTCCCTAAAGTGCAAAAGTCCCAAACAAACAAGAACAAATTCCGTATTCGCAAAGGTCGAGGGGAAAAACAGTGTTTCATGTATATCTCATGCATTTCAGGAACTCCTTGAATGAAACTTGGCAAGTATGTTCAGGTAGCATACTTCTACAAAGATATTATAAAAAAATGCACCTTGTCTTATGTATTGCATAGTAAATTAGCCATCAAATGTAGGTGGCATTTCCAACAATCTTCTGAAACGGCGTAACAAGAGCTAGACTTGTTTGAACATTTGTATCAGTCATCTTGAATGTCTTATTACATGCTTTTTCGTTGTTTGCACCTGTAGGCTGCCGTAGCATTCATTTTCAAAAACGGAACCAAGTTGCGTGAAGTGGTCCACCTCAACCTACCTCAACTTCCCAGAATGATTGACTTTGCTTGATTATTCAAAAGTCTAGAAGTACTTGAGTGCAAGAAAATAGTTGTGCACAGCGAGCCTAACCCCCGCAGGACTCGCGGATACCTTTATATTGCTTGTGCAAGCATTTTCATTTGGGGTTGGTTATCACACACACTAAAAAATTGTGAGAGAAAGGGTGAGTCCAAGATCACCACACTGAGCAAACCATTAGAGTCAACTACTACGTAGTAAAACACGCATAATAATGTGCTCTTTTAACTGCCAGATATTGTATCTGATAGCCTATACGCAACCGCGAGGAAAATTCCAAGACTCCAACTCCGTATTAGTGAGATTTCATCAATTCCCACACTATACGGGGATGATTGCCATAACGGGAACACAAAATCCAGTAGCCTCCAGTTCCTTTCTCGAGCTCTCTATGCAGCATGAGGAGCGTTGGCAAAGCTCGAGGGGTGGAAGGCAGGTATGATTTATTCTAAGAATTGGATTTATGTAGGTGAGTATCAAAATTTACAGACTTCAGGAACAAAGCGTTCACTTTCAATGCCTTAGGATCTCCATCACCATAGCCTTTAGGTGCTGCAGTGGCCGATGAGGTGGTTGGCAGTTTGGAGGAGGAGGAAGACGACGAGGGGTCAGTGACAGGGGTCGTCGTCGTCGTGGCCGCAGGCAGCGAGAATTGGGAAACAGCCAAAAGGCAAAGCCGCAAAGGAGACATGAATTCGCCACACCGAGTCAAATCGGAACATTCCCAATCCCGATCTACAGACATTCTCAAGGTCACCTCTGCTCAACTTTCTATATTTCTCTCTACATTAAGTATAACCCAACAACTCCTTGCTCTCATCCTTCCTCCAACCATCCACCGACACTTTTTATGTAATTCACCTGATCCAATAAATCTACGGATGTCCACTTTGCATATCCTCCCATTTCCATAATATTTCACTCCATCCTGCTCCAGGAGAGTGTTCCCATTCCATCCTATCAATACCAAATGTATCCACTTCATTATCATCAATTGAACAGTGTTGATTTGCCAAACCCTTCAAAGATGTGGGCTTTACAGACCTTTCAATAATTCATGTCCACGTGCATTTTTTCGTGAATAAAATAAAATAAATCAAATAAATGCAAAAATCACAGTGCTGGCCATACAGTGTACACTACAACCCACCGATCTCTATTTCTACACCTAACAGGTGTCCCAACACTCATTTGCTATGTCTAGTCATTCTGAGGACAGTGAAGCTCTTGAATTCCCATCCTCTCCTGGAGGGGAGCAGAGGGGTTGGGGGTCAGATTCTGGGGATGTCGGGGAGCCAGGAGAGGAGGCAGATGATAGGTCCAACTGTAAGAGTCATCTGGGGCACATCAACATGGTAATGAGACCAATCATGGAGGTCCAAGAGGTTGAAGAGGATTCTGACTGTGACAAGGTTGATTTTGGTATGTCCACCCATCAACTCCTGGACATTGCTTGCAGCTCCAATGGACTGGATACTCTTTCACCCATTAATTGTGCTTCTTAACCCCCTACATTCCACTCTACTTTATATAGTCTATATATATACCCATATTGTTAAACGTAACCACTGTCTTGAAACCATCCGTGTGCCTTATCTTTGTATTAGGCTGAGGGCGTCTAGGGTAAGGGCAAGCACATTGTGCATGGGTAGACAAGTGATTAGGTAGGTAGATAGCAGTAATGTCCTTGCACACAAAGAGAGAGAGAGAGACACAAGTAGTGTAGCGAGCGATAATGGGCGAAAGCCATGAGGCTTTCTGTCCTGGCAGAATGAACCAATCCTGAAAGCAAAACTGAGATGAGCTGCGAGGGTAGGTGGGATAAACTCACCTGCACAGTGTGCATCTTGCTGTGGAGCGGAGGAGTCCTCCTGTGTGGGAAGTGAGCAGGAGCCTGTGAGGCTGATGCTGATGGAGTTTTCAGGGAGTGGCAGGTGGGGAAAAGGAAAGAGGCCAGTCAGACGACCTCAGAGGGGTGGTGACTGTCGTGGTAGAAAGAGAGAAAGTGATTTCTACCCTGACTGTCACACGCCCTATACTAAGACCATGCCCTGACTCTTCACTCGTTCCTCGCTGCGTCTCAGGGCAAAAATCTTTGTATTAGGCTGAGGGCGTCTAGGGTAAGGGCAAGCACATTATGTGCATGGGTAGACAATTGATTAGGTAGGTAGATAGCAGTAATGTCCTTGCACACAAAGAGAGAGAGAGATATGAGTAGCGTAGTGAGCGATAATGGGCGAAAGCCGTGAGGCTTTCTGTCCTGGCAGAATGAACCAATCCTGAAAGCAAAACTGAGATGAGCTGCGACTCCCATGAGGTAGGAGTCCTGCGACACGTCGAGTGAGTCTCGGAAACCCAAATGCTAGGAGCAGGGGATGACTTACCAATGAAGAGAGGAGGCCACCCAGAGAGGGGGGGGGGTGCTCTACCTTCGAATTTGCAGCATGGTGAGCTTGATGAAGTTTTCGTGGACCTCAGGGACCGCTTGCATGTATGGGGCGAGGATTTGTGCATGCTTCATCAGGTAGACCAGGAAAGCATTGCTGGCCCAATGCCCCTTCACCTTCATGACCTCAAATGGGGTTCCTCTTAGCAGGTACTCCAGTGTCGAGCCAATGCAAATGCCATGCCCCTGGCATGGGTCCAACCCCGCCTTCCTAGCAGCTTCAGCCACTGTTCGAGTGAATTCTGTCTTTGTGAGCGGCCTGAAGTGGCTGTCCTTGAGGTAGGAGAATAGGTGTCCGTTGACAGGGGTAGCGTTGCCGAAGTTCAGTTCAGTCCAGTTCAGAGCACATTTTGCCTGAACCCGAACCTGAACCTACTCAAATTTTCTGAACTCGAACCTGAACTTGAACTGAACCTTCTGAACAGGTTCAGGAGGTTCAGTCTGAGTTCGGTTCAGGTTCGAACTCACGAACCTTACAAAAAAAATTATAGAACTGTGATTTTTGAGATGGATACATTCTGCTACATATTGGGAGTCCACTCTTGAGGAACCCCTTCAGTAGCCTCCTTAGAAGCACTAATCAGGCCATTCTTATACGCACGCTTCAAAATTTGCAAGGCCTCGAACACATCTGTGTTGAGTCAGTTTCTGAGTAGAGAACCCGTCAAACCCCCACTTGAGAAAGCACGCTCAGATGGGACTGATGACCCTTGGATAGCGAGATAGTCACAAGCGATGCGAGAAAGAGTAGGATACTCTGATTGATGCTCCTGTTGAAAAACAGAAATATTGAGCACTCTCGGCTTGAGGGAAAAAAAGGTACTCACTCCCCACCAATGAACAGGGTCTTTTACCCCTCTTGTGAGAGGACTGTTGATGTAGTTGAGAAATTCTTGAAAGGGATCCGAGAGACAAGTCTCTTGCTCCACATGGGAACAAACACAGTCTCTGATCCATGATGAACCATACCCCTGCACAGGGGAATCTAGATTGCACACTGATTAAGCAATAAAGGTACTTCAACGAAGTGAAATCATACCTGGGGTTCTGTGGTTAATGCTGGAGTAGCATCGGTGGTCGCTTCATAGTATTTAGCAAACTATAAAGATGGATGATGACACAGCTCGAATCGGCTCAGAAAATTCATACCACTTTTTTGAAAGCTGCGTAACCAGCATGATACGACTCAGAATCCCAATTGTTTTTTGCATATTCAAGTTTGATGGTAGGGTCGAGGGCTAAAATAAGCAACAATCATATCAGCTCAAAGAAAATGAAAAGGGTGAATACACACCAAGA
This sequence comes from Laccaria bicolor S238N-H82, assembly GCF_000143565.1. Taxonomy (NCBI): domain Eukaryota; kingdom Fungi; phylum Basidiomycota; class Agaricomycetes; order Agaricales; family Hydnangiaceae; genus Laccaria; species Laccaria bicolor. The sequence continues at coordinate 316,494 of NW_001889925.1, forward strand.
CATATAAAATAGACATAATTTCCATTGACTGTCTTATACCACTTACGAAGTTTTTCCAAGCCTTTCTCAATCGCCACCTGGACAGGTGCAAACTTTGGGGTACGCGCCATCGTTTCCCATCGATTCTGAAGACATTCGAGTGTTGGAATAGCACACCAAACAGTTGGTGATGTCTCAGAGGAAAACATCACTTGAGCTTCTCGCGGCTCCTGAAGTATAAACTGAGAATTGTACTCTGCATAAATTAGAAATATATCATACCTCCAGAACCTCACGAATCAATACCAGTAAAACCCATTCTTTTTCTGTGATGATGTAGTCTGCATACTTCTTCCCCTGTAATTTTGGGACCTTTCCACAAGTATCAGCAAGCAAGCAAAACTTATTGACTGCCTGTCTGAGTGTATTGAGGTTATGAATCACAAATATTATAGCAGTCACACCACTTTGTTTTTAATAAGACGCTTGAGGAGATCATACATTGATCCCCATCGTGTCCGGACCCATTTCTTCAACTCCAAAGGGTCAAGGCCTTCTTCCGTACAAATAGTCGCGAAGTATGCTTTTGCTTGGGACGAAGAACAAATCTAAAAGAAGATTAATAATAAATATAACAAATAAGACAATTAGAAAACCTGGTTGATCATCGCAAGAGCCTTTCCCAGAACATTGCCAGCAGTGAACTCAACTGGTTCATCAACCTCCTCATCATCAGCAACATCGTCAAGAGCTTCCCAATCAGCAAGCCACTCCTCATCATCCTCGTTGTTGTCTCCTTCATTGTCGTCTACATCCTCAACAGTTACTGTACCTTTTCTTGTCGACCTCTTGTTGTGTGGCAACGAAGGACTGATTTCTTGGAGGAATGTGGATGCGCCGAGAACAACGGTGTGCTCCATATACCTGGTACACACTATTAATTGTGTCATCATTAGATCAAAAATACACATACCGAATACAGTGTTCACACCCAAGCCACTGACGTCCCTTGGGATCATCAAGAGATCGCTGAAGGACCCAGATCGCTTTATCATTGGCGGTTGCGTTATCAGCTGTCCCCCAGCCTAACTAAGGGTCGTCCTGTTAAACTGATCAAAAAAAATGCACCAAAAACAATTTACCTTGTCACGGATATCATATCTATCAATTACGCGAAGTATTACAGATGCGATGTTAGCACCACCATGATTACCCTGAATCTCAGTAAATCCGAGAAGGTCAGACTTGAGCTCCCACTTATCAGAACCGTTCGTCAAATCTATATAATGGCCTGTAATCGCCAAATAAGGGACCATCGATTTTGAAGTCCAAGCGTCGAATGTAAACAATATCTGTGCTGGTATATTCTAGACCAGGATGTGTGAAATTGTAGAAAGAACGATGAATGACCTCACCTTGTAGTGCTCATGGAGGCGAGCCTCTGCAACCTTTGCTTTCTCCAGAACCTTGTCGTGAAATTTGGTGCAACATGGAATATCCGAATCTTTGGTAGTTGGGCGTTGAAACTTGAGTAGGTGGCGGAATGAATCCTTCTCGACGATAGAAAATGGCTAAAAAAAATAAAGGTTAGTCCAAAACCATAAATTCGAGCTAATTGGATTATAAACCTCGTCTTCAATTGCAATGTACTCGATGAGGTGCTCAAGCAAGCCCTCTCGTGACCATTTCGGTACTGGCTTTAAAAAGCCCTCAATGCTTTGCTGTTCTGCACGCTCATCACTGGGTTTATCAGAAGGAGCAAGCACATGTGGATGGGGGGTAATTCCCTTCACCTTGCATTTTGCGAGGTAAGTCTCACCATGGGAAGCCCAGTTACTATATTTAATATGTACGAAATCAGATCTCAATAAAAGAATTGATGGGAAAACGAGAGACTGACCGTGAAATGTGAGTCCGACGAGTAGTAACGCTACCCGTAAAGAACGTGTTTGCACCAGGCTTCTTTAAATGTCTGGGAAAGGCGTCGAATTGGTGGCGGAATATGCAAAGTCAAGAAACTTACCTGCATACCTCACACCAGTAACCATTACGTTCCTCACCATCTACTGTAACTGTTCCGGCAGTATATAGAGTCTGTAAATCTTCCGTACGCTCATCTTGTCCTCGATGGGAATGCTTGCGGGGAGCCTAAACAAAATGAGTAAATTAACAAGCAAAAAAATTGCTACTCACGCGACGCTCGTTCTGAATGCCCTCTCGCATCGCCTCATACTACTAGCTTTTCTAATGAAAAAGCGCACACTGCGCCACTGGATCCACCTCTTTCAACTCTTCTTCATCGTCGTCATCGTCATCATTGTCTCCCTCGTCGTCGTCATCGTCATCGTCTCCCTCGTCATCGCCGTCAGACTCATCTTGTTCCCCCAATTCATCGTCTTCACTACCTTGAGTTTTTTTCTTTCGTCGTTTCGCAGGAATTTGCTTATTCGATGTGTTCTTAGGTCCAGAATTGGCGCACTTGTGTTTCGTACCACTCAGGTCTGAACCAAAGTCGTTAGAAGCTGCAGTATGTGGCCATCACATCTTACCTTTCGCATCGTTTGGCACCATGGCCCCGATTGACTTGGATTCAGAGTTTTTTGTAGCTGAGGTGTACTTAGCTTGTTATACAATAAAAGATATTAATCCTTACCACCATATGATCCTTTGGTCATCTGTCCACCTGTAAATGAATAGTAAGTTTGTGGAAAAGAAAAGATGATGAATTGAACGCATGTTTTTCGACAGGTGTGGGTACAGCTGTCAATCGAGTCATCAATGTGTATCTAAATTTAGCCAGATAAACGTAAGTACTTGTGGGTTTCGCCAATGTTGACGATTTAGAACCTATGAATGAGTGAGAATTGATAGTGAAACTATTAATGTCTACATTACCTTTCTTGAAGAATGGATGAACCTCAGCTCCTTCACCTTTTCCCTTACCCATTGATTTGTCTGCTTCCATTCCCTTCACCTTCTCTGTCTTCCGTGAGTGGTGCTTCCCTTTAACGATTAGCGCTCGTTCAAGAAGGGGAACAACTGTGGGAAGATCAGAGCCAGAAGAAGCCGAGCCAGCATCGTTATCAGAGCCCTTGTATCCGATGGGGCGTTTGTTGCTAGGTGAATTAAAGAATTCGATGTCATTGGCATCCTTGAGAGTGCCATCTTTGGCAAGCGCGCAGTTGTCGGGGTTGGACATCACTGAAAATTAGATGAATATGTGTGCATTTTCTTGTTGATTTGTTCGTCAGCCACAACTTGCGGCAATCACCGAATATATATATATAGTTTCTACAAACCTTGTACATTTTAAAATTGAAGTCAAGAAAAATAGAGATGTTTAAATGGAAAAAAATTACAATAGGTTTGGGTTCGAATGCATTCAGAGGAGGTCCATAAAAATCACGATAGCCCGGACCTCGAACCGAACGTCACTATCAAAACCTGGACCTGAACGTGAACGTGAACTGAACTGAAGTTCGGTTCAGAAAGTTCAGGTTCGAACCGAGGTTCTGGACCGAACTTCGGCAACGCTAGATGGGGGGCTTGTTGATCACCATGTGATGAGCGAGGGCTGCCTCTGGGTCAGTTTCGTCCGCCTGTTTGGACCAGGAAACGTCTTCACCACAGGGAGAGGTCTTTGTCTTGGGGATGTGGAAGATGGTGGAGCAAAGTCCATTTTGGTCAAGTTCGGATTGGACGTCTGATGGCTTGACGTGCATGTTTGGGTCGAAGGCTTTGAGGTTTGGTACTGTGAATTCGCCCAGGCGTGCTGCGGCATAGAAGGTAGTGGTGAGGCAACTGTAGACGGTGGTGAGGCAACTGTAGATGGTGGTGTCTTGTGGCTTGTCCAACTGGAGTTGTTCCTTGATCGCGAGGATGAAGGCCAGGGTGTAAGGCACCCTTTTCTTTCTCTTTGAGGTTGCTGGTGTGGTTTTTTCAGCGGCTCGGAGGAGGACTTTGAGCTCTGCCACTTCCATTTGCCATTTGACCCTGTGGATGAGGTGTCAGGCTCGGATGCTGTATATGTAATTGTCGATGGTGCTGCCAGAGTAAGCACCTGCTAGGGCTGAGATGAAGGCGTGAATGAGGAGTGGGCTGGCAGGAGCATGTTGTTCCTCTGGAATGCCTTTCTGGTCGCAATAAACATGGAAGTTCAACAGGCCTGAGCCATAGGCTGCCAGTGTTGACTCTTCCCAGGACTTTCCCATAACGACTGCAATTTGTCATATGTCTTCTGGGGTTAAGTTTGACGGTGTGGTTTTTACTGCTTCACGTCCATATAATGGTGTCCAGAGTTGAAGGCGCTCACTAGCGAGAACGTGCGGGCGTCTGGCAGATGGGAGAGGACACAGGTCCTTTGCGTAGCGCACAGGTTTCGCTGCCTTGGAGGTGTGTTGGACTGCACAAGGGAAGCGGTTAGCTGTTGAGCCAGTGTTGCGTCTGGGAGAAGACAGCCCTGGCATGTTCCTCGAGAGCGGTGTTGATTGCCGTGTGTTCTTGTTGGAGTAATGCATGGTCTGCTTTGGGAAGGGGTATGGGGGCTTTTCCTTGCTGTAGACGGAGCGACTCAGCTGGTGAGAGAGGCACATCGAAGTCGCATACATATTGTCAGAGCAACTGAGGGATGACGACAGCAGGGAGTAGGAGGGTCCTGTGGTGGTATTCTCCATGGGAGGGGCCGTCAGCGGGATTTTCTTTGCTAGGGACGTATCTTGTGTGGAAGGAGATGTCTTGCGCTTCAGAGAGGGTGTGGATGTGTTTGAATACATCATTGGTGGGTTTGTTCCTGCTCCTGCCTTTCCACCAGCCCTCGACGACTCCTCTGTTGTCTCCAAAAACCTTGGTGTGCATGCCTCTGGGTGTGGACAGTGTGAGTGTGAGGATGAGAAACCAGAAGCCCACTGCTTCTGCCCAACCAATGTCTCTGCTGTTGGCCTTCCACCCTGGGAGGAGCCTCCATGCTCTCCATCTGTTGCCCACCATGATCCTGATACCAACCTCCGAGCTAGCATCTGAGTAAGCATTGGCGTCAATGATGGGGAAGGGTCCAGGGATGCTTCTGATGATGGCAGGCTGTGTGAGTCTTTCTTTCCACCATAGAAGATCGCTAGGGGTTTGGCAGAGTGGGGAACATGGGCAGAAAGGACGGTCACGGTGGCATAGTCCCATGAAGGCCTCCAGGTTGGTGAGGTACGCTCGTCCTGTGGGTACAACATGGCAAGCGTGTAATAGCTTGCCGTATAGTTTTTGTGCATTGTCCAGTGTGTGCTTCAGTTTGGATTCCCATTCCAGGATAGCCTGGAGATATTTCGCCTTCTTGTTCTCTGGTAGACTGACCGTGCGGTTAGCGAGGTCCCAGGAGAAACCGATGAAGGGGGCGACATAGCTGAAGGGTATGTCCTTCTTGATCTCCCAGGGAATACCCAGGTCATCGGAAAGAGCGTCGATGTCTGCCATGCAGTATGTGAACTGCCTGTCCTCAAGGGATCTGTTCAAGGTGTCAGGATGCAACAAAACTGGTGCAGGAGGATGCACAAACCTGTGTGATGCTTGGGAGAGGTCCTGAATGGCGCATGTAAGGTCCTCGTCGAATTCCTCTGGCTGGTCATTTGGCATGACTTCGCCTTTGAACCAGAGGCGCCCTCCATCGTGGATCTCACCACTGTTGTCTGCAATGTGTTCTGCCCAATGTCTGCATCTATGGTTGTACTCTTCGAGGTGCTAGCGGAGGACTCGAAAGAAGATATGGTCGTCCACCCATTTGGAGAGAGGACCAATACCGTGGGAGCGCATGATTTGTGCTCCAGCGTCTCCAAGGCGTCTGTAAAGGCCACCCCCTGAGGCCAGGCCAAAGCAATCCCATGTGTCAATTGCGAAGCTGTCATCTTCATCAAGGCGGACAACAAGTCCTGGCCATTGGTCAGGCTTGATGGGGATGTTCCTGTAAGCCTCTTTGATGTCGCGTATGGCAGCTTGTGAGCCTGGTGGGAGGTGATGAATGAGCAGACAGATGGTGGAAAATGTGCCCCACATGCAGGGGTATTGATCAGAGTCAATGAAGCTGTTGATGGAAGAGATGGTGCCCAGGGGGGTGTGTGGGGATGATAGATTTTGGATAATCCGATATTTGCCTGGCTGCCTGGGTTTCGGAATGATGCTGAGTGGGGACATGTGGAAGGTGCCCAGCAGGGACTCGACTTCTGCTTGGGTGACAGGGCCCACATATCTCCCTCTTTGAAACTCTGTCTGCACAATTTCGTTGAACTTGGCTCTGTGTTCATAGAGGGACAGACGGTTTGGAGGGGCAAAGGTTTGGGCAATGCGCCTGATGCCTGCATCAAAGCCAGCCCGGAGGTCTGTGGGGATATTGGGGTATTTGTGTTGCAGGCCAGCTGCGAGTAGGTGTCTTTGCCATACTTCTGGGTGGTAGGGCGATGCTGCATCAAGCCCTTTGTGCTCGAGGACAGTCTTGAGCTCCATGAGTCGAGTTGCTGCATCCTGAGCATTCGTGGCAGGAGTCGTGGGTGGTCGCTGAGCACCCATTTGGCCGCTGCCAGTCGGAGCATAGAATATTGCCTGCTGGGTTGACGAGGCGGCCATTGTTGTTCTTCTTGCATCGAGCAGGGGAGCCGTCCCACAGGGTGTTGGACTCGCATTTGAACACATTGTGGGGGCCACGGCCAAGACAGATGGTGCAGGCAGAGAAGGCCCCACTTCTGGCTGCACCTGCCTGAAAAAACCCTGCACCAGACTTTGTGACGCGACACCGTTTGGTATCTCTGGTGGGAGAATTCTGTTTTGGCTGCTGTAGAGGGCTGGGGGAGTGCTGGCCCCGTTTTGTCAGGCGGTTGGCGAGGTGCCTGTTTCTTCCATGGGATTCTTGATCTGGAGGGGGCGATGGGGAGCGGCCTCGTTTTTGGCCATGCGTGCGAGAGGGATAGAACTGTTTGAGAAGGGTGGGCGAGTGAAGCTAGTGGGGAGAGAGCTAGGAAGAGTGCGCAGAGGTGGAGGAGCATTGTGGTGGTGAATGAGCTTTCGCTTCGTTAGCTATTCGGTTTGATAACGGTGAAATGGATGTGATGCCTGTGAACTTGATCGTCATGACGGTTGCATTGTAGTGAATTTTTGAATAAAAGGTTGTGAGGTCTTCATGCGAGCAATACAGAGCCAGTCACGACGGTGTGGGAGTCTGGCCATCGGGGACATGTTAATTATCGAGGGAGAAACTGGAGGCAGTACAGAAGAGTCATATATCTAGATCAAGAAGGTTGGGTATGGACGTCAATGCGGTAAATATAATGGATAGTGATTAAAAGTGATTTTCGAGCAGGGCAATGGTCCCTCCTACTTGCTTCAACTGATTATCGTATACAGTAGCCGTTTGATATCCATCACCAAATACGATGTGAAAGAGGTTTGGAATATCTGCAGAGGGTATCAACAAAGACATACATAGCTCCATAAGTCAGACAACATACCCGGGTGGCACTTTCGTAGGCTCTTGGTGCGAAAATCAAGGAGAATGTAATCAGTCATGTCACCTGACTTTAGCCAGGCTCCGTAGGCTCCTGATCTTGTAAAACGGGAATTATGTTCTGATAACTGATGGCCATCTCGAATGATTTCAATTCCCCATTTCACTGTTGGAATGAAGAAGTCAATACGGCCCACCAGATGCGCTCCCCGTGCAGATGCGAACTCAGGGGAAATGCAAACACTTCCAGCAGTAGCGGAGAAAACAGTGCGATAGAACTCATCCTGGTATTGGGCTTCGGGTAGTGGATCTATCGCGTGAGACGCGCCAACACGGCGGATCGGAGTGTGCATCTGAGAAGGTTTGAACTTGGAGATGGCTGCAAAACAGAGATCGAAGACCGAGCGGTAGGTTGGCATGTCGTCGGAAGGCTTAAGAAGCCAGGAAACATAGGCGGAATGGAGAGGGGATGGGAATGTATAGCACGTCGTACTTTCTGCGTTTATGTAGGAGTGGATCCAGCCGTTGCGATGGCAAGCGCGAACAGCCTCCTGTTCTGCTTCCCTTTCCTCAAACACGCCATCTCTGATTAAAGTTCTGAAAAATGATGTGATGCTTAGATCTTGCGAAAGCTCCCTAGCTTGAGGAACGCCGCGTCCGAAGGGTCCACCTTGGAGTTGAATTATGAGCGAGCCAGTTGGATTTTCTGCGTTAAAGGCATCGACTGTGAATGGCATCCCTTTCCGCATTTCTGCAACCCGCTGAAGAAAAATAATTAGGAGAGAAAAGGTGTCCTCCAAGAGAAACCAACTAACCTGGTATGATGTTATGCGAAGAAGATCGATGACCGCACCTACATGGCCTACTGTCAAATGAAAGAAGTGATCCAGAAGATCAGGGTGCAAGTTCAGTTTTCGTTCGTGCCTTGCTACGACTTCGTTGAACTCGGCTCGAGTAAGCAGTAAACCGATAGGTTCGATAGAATGCTTTGAAGGCCACAGAGACACACGAGCGGACACATGTAGGGTTAGCGGCGTGCCTACTTTATAGGACACAGGACGGGCTGATGGGCTTCCGTAGCTGCAAAATAAAATAACACGATAGTCCTTGAAATGACCGCCTTGAACGCCCTTGAAGAAGGTATTCCAAAGATATTCGTCCGAATAAGAATCCTGCCCTTCATCAAAAAGCATGAACGTGACGAGACCGGGATTTGGGTAACGTGGGTCTATGAGCTTGAGCCGCTCCTCGAAAGATCCGTTTGTTTGGCCCGGCGGCGGCCAACTATTTATGGAAAGTACGGAAGCAAATGGTTGTTTTTCGACTATATAGGCATGGAGCAAGTGATTGAGCGTTGTCTTCCCGCAGCCTGGTGTTCCACGAACCTACAAAAGAGAGCGGTTAGCTGCAATATGCAAGGCAAAAAAGCGATTGATGCACACCTGAACTAGTCGTTCTTCCCGCAAGATATTATACAGACCACGAACCGTATTGGACCGCGGGCTCCAGCAACCTTATATCATTAGTTAAATGTCATTTTTTGAGCCAATTCACTTACTATTAATGGTGGGTTGACTTTTGTTAGAGTCAGAGGAATCAGATTTTGGTAATTGGTCTAACAACGTGAGGAGTTAGCAAAGACAAACCGAGGAACGGGGTGAGGGACGGGGAAGATGAGACCAGTAAAGTTGATCAGGACAGAGCAAAATTTGTAAATGGAATGCGGGTCAACAGCGGGGTGAAATAGAATGATAAAAGACAGTAACGAGAGAAGTGCAATGAATGAGGATGGCATACCTTGCTCGTCATTCTGTTTCCCATCTAAACACTGTCGCTTGGGGGAAGGCTGATCTGCGGCGGCGAGAGAAGTGAGAACCAAGAATAGGGTGTGGACGGGAAGTAGAGAAGCAATAGACAGGGCACCAAGAATGAAGCAAGTGGGCGAGAACGAGTGATACGGGAAGCGAAAATTCCAAGGAAAGGTGCATTGCGAATACGGCGGCGAGTGGGTGGGAACGAGTGATACGAGATGACGAGAGCGATGGGAACGTAGGGGGAAATGTAGGGTAGCAAAATGAAAAACAAAAACGGCGAAGGAGAGACAGGGGAAGCAACATGGTCAGCACGAAAAACAAAAGTTGCGAAGATGCGAGGACGGTTGAACCAAAAAGATGAAATGAGCAAGAGCAGGAGGGAGTTGATGTTAAAATTAGGAAGAAGACGCGGTGTAACTTACTTTCTGGACTTGTAAGACGCGCTCGTTTCGAAGGCGGCCCTGTAGTCAAAAGCAATAGTCAGAACCTGCATACTTATGCGTAAGTCACAATCACTTACCGGAGTCTTCTTCGAGGGCAAAGTGAAGATCAGTTGACATATGGACCGCGAGACCGCCTGGTGCTTGGGCCAAGATGGAATTGGACATACGTGTGGGGGCTTCAACAATTATATGGAGATGCTTGCGAGGGGCCGAGGAGAAATGTTCCGACAGTTCGTCAAGAGCATTTAATTCGACGCAACCTGGGATCTGCTGCGGGCTTTGAATGTCTCTAAGCGTCACGCCTATTTCCGCAGAAGGAATGGGTGAAGATAACTTCCCAAAAATTAAATGTCTTGACACGCACAGGGAGGATTCGCCCACCTTCCATATCACGAGCTTGTCAGCGTCGATGGCAGCAAACTTATGTTCATTCTCCTTCTTGATCATGCGTTTCAAGTGACCCACGCCCTTACTCTTTCCGATGTCAATAGGGAAAGGGGCGTCGGATGCATTCAAAACCCAACAGTAAAGTGTGAGGTCATCATCTGGGCCAATTGTTGAGCGATTTTCGTTGGTCTAATTGGTATTTGCTTACCGGCGTTGGATAGAACGGAACCCGCTGATGAAGAGGTAGCAATTGCAGTTGGAGCTAATTGGGCAGTAATGAATTATAGGAAGATTGGCATGGGACATTTAATTTCTTACCAAGTAGTCCTGCTATATTGTTGATTGAGTATCATCAACAAGACTTTAGGAGAGGAAACTCGCCTGATGCTTGGGTTCTCAAAGACAACTTCACAAGAAAGTGAGCCACTCGAGCAGCGACCCCGTCTGGCAAGACATCACTTAGACTTTCAAAGGGATCCTCCAATTGAACGGCAAAGGTCTCAATCTCTCCCTTATTTTTGATGCTTTGCAACAGATCGGTCGAAGAAACCATGGGTATCGGCTCCTTTAACTACCATGGGTTGAGCTACAAAGGATTCATGATCAGTTGACTTGAAATGTGCTTACCTTGTACAGTGCGATATCTCGAGCATCGTATTGACGCATGCAATTCTTCGAGGATCTGATCACCTCCTTGAGTTCAACAACCATCCCATCCAGGCCAATGTCAACAAAGAATGGCTCAATGGCGCCGTTGTCGAGCAGGAGGCACCAAAAACGCTTTACTTCGACCATCTTGCGTAGACAGTGACAATGTCGATATGAATCAGGGGTGCGTGACATTTATAGTGAGGGGACATTTAGGAGACCCTGAGACTTGCCACTCACCCCGATACTTAGTGGTGGAGCGCAAGAATTCATTAAATTGGTCAAAGTTGCATAACCAGAATTGCCACCGGCTTGGAGCCCGATCTCTCCTTAGCCTTCTTGTTTTTCCAGTCGTGGCGTGGTCAAGACAACGGGCCCCACGTCGACGTCATCATGTCACAGTGGTCACTAAGTCCAGCCCTGCTGGCGTCGTCGTTTGGAATTGAAAGGCTTGCTCAAAGTTCATTCAGTTAGTATAAGTATGGTGAAATTTCGTACAGTTATGATTTCCCCCTTTCTTTGCTACTTCCAACTTCATTGCGTGCTAATCAGCTCTACGCCAGCCACTACTAGTACTACTGTTTCGCCCATGCTCTTTGTCAAACTTGGATGACTTGTGCAGAACCCTGTAGAATCATAAATTACATATATTTAAATCGTGCGTGGGATGCAGTAACGATCATCGTAAAAGTGTCATAAAAAGTGTCGAAAGCACATGCACAATACAAAGAGGCCTAGCAAGCCCAGAACTACGACCGCACGCCAGTCATGATTCTCTCGATTTCTAGTTGGACGCGAACCCGGGCTGCTTTGCCTTCAGGAGACTCGCTTCCGATGAAATTGCCACCTTCTAAGCTGGCGGTAACACCCTCGTAGACCAGGGCGAGAAGCTTCACCCATTGGTAGCCCCAAATATCTCTGGCATCGGATCCAAGGACATCAAGCGCAGCTTTGAGAAAAATAGTCAGCGAAGATTGAGGTAAGAAAACAGAAACACCGACTGTAGATGAGCTGAGGCGCTATCGCCGTCTCCAAAAGCCCCCTCTCCCCTATCAGCCTAGCAAACCATATCCAATACCTTGGCAGCTGATACATCGGCTTTAAAGGCTGCTGACGCGGGGGTATCTTCAGAATATGGAAGTAAACTCTCATAATCCCCGATACGCGATTTCCATACTCTGCTGGCGATTCCAAGTCATCAGAGTTTTCGCTCTTCCTATATCCCATAACTTTGGACCTATTTTCCCATGGCTCCCCATCGATGTCTACGGCGGGAACGACGGCGGGTATAGCCCAGCTTCCTACGCGTTGTACGAGCTTGGCGAAAAATATCTCGGGGAAGTGGTCCAGAGTGTCGAGGAGGTTAAATGCCACTTTTGCAAGGGGCATTGCACTCCGTTTTTCGGCAGTGACTTCTGTCTCAGCTTGTAAAAGAATGGCTTTGGCGAGAGAGGAGAGGAGGGCAGCGTATACTGCTGGATGGTGGGCTTGACCATTGGAGGGCCGGATAATCTCGACGAGTTGGTTAGACTGCGAGGACCAGTTGTGAGAAATATGTGAATTCGATCAGAAACGATCAACTTACAATGCGTGTGATGGCCCCCTCATCGTTTGTTAGCTGTCCGATTTTGGGTGTGATCTGCCGACGCCCCTTGCCCCACTCGGCCTTGAGCTCCGGATTGCTCTTGACAAACTTCATCGCTTTTCCTTTTAAATGCTATGTTGACGTCAGGAAGGGTAGAGCCTGCAAATCGAAACTGACGTACAAGGAGAGTGTCTCGTGCTTTGTTCCATTGTCATCCCCATTGCGTTTCGCTGTTCTTCTTCGGCCTTGAGCCTCTCCGTTTTATCTTTTTCTTCAGTTATTCGGGCACCTTCCTCTTCCTCCTTTTTTTCTCTCTCATCTACTAGCCTCTGCGCCTCTTCTGCCTCCTTTCTCTTCCGTTCCTCTTCCTCTTTCTTCTTTTCTTCCTCTAAGCGCCTCTTCAACTCCGCCTCTTTCGCTAAACGCTCCTCTTCTTCTCTGGCTTTCTTCTCCTTTTCCAAACGCGCCTTCACTTTGTCCTCTTCCATCTTGATGACGGATTCGACCCGCTGCCATAGTAACTTATCGCGCGCCTTCATGTACTCTCTCAACTTAGTCTCAGCAGCCTGTTGCTGGAGCTTAAGCGCATTGAGTTTTCCTTGCACCTCTGTTAATTGCTGCGCATGGTGGGCGGCGATTCGCTTGGCCTCAGCCGCGCGTAATCGATCCTGTTCGTCATGCAGCCGTGTTTGTGACATCGCTTGCTCCTTTCGTGCAGTGCGCTGAAGTAGGAGTCGCGTTAAATTAGACGCAATGCCACCTTAAATGTCATACACGTACAAAAGCGTCTTTACGCGTCTGCTTCTCCCATTCTTCATAAGGGTCATAATGTCGTGTACGCAGTCGTATAGCAGCTACTGTGTCCTCGATCTGTCGCTGTTCTGTGGGATCTCGGATAACGTGCTTTGGTCGTCTTATGAGCCAATCAGGAGACGTTCCATTTTAACAAGTGTAAGAGCCTCACAACGCCAGGGGTGAATCTTCATCGGAGGACTACGCTGAACTAGATGACGAGGTATCCTCTGTGGAATCTGTTTCCGATTCTGACTCCGAGTAAGAATCATACTCGTCAGAATCGTCTTGTAGACCGAATGAGCATGAATTTCGTCGTCTCCTGTAACACATTCATTATTTGTGTTCAAAATTTCGCCAAAAACCACTCACCCCCGCACTGGCGACGGCGAAAGAGACCTCGGAGCGCTGAATCGCATCCTCGAAAGTTGGAGACTTTCTTAACTAGCACTTTGCGAACGTAGCGTTATTTGACGCGTAAATCCGTCCGCTGAAGCAAAGGATGTCCTTGTGGAATGTGGAAGTTTTGACAGAGAAAAGGAGAACAATTCGAGGAGGAAATGGGGACGACTTGAACTTGTGGCCTTGAGGCACGTTGTGACAGGCTGTCACACAATTTTGGTCAATCGGCTCTCACTCTACGACTACAAGGATATCTTATTCCAAAATGAACATTCGTCTCGCAAGGGTAAGCCCGGTACTACTCGCGCCTTGATAACTTTGCACTAGAAATGAGAGGCTTGCTCACACTTCATTCAGTATAGGTCGAGGATCTTATGGGAATGCAGTCGACGAACTTGCAGAATCTCCCGGAGAACTACATGATGAAGTTTTGTTCGCACTGCCCTCTTCCTCTTTCCCTTTTCGACGCTGATTGAATTCACACAAGGGATATACCATGCTATGACATGGCCGCAAATATCTTTCGTTGCAGAAGATCATAAGGGTCGAACTGTTGGATACGTCCTTGCTAAGATGTTTGACCGTTGTTATTCTTGTTTATGGGCAGCTTTGACGTCTTTATTTTTAGAGATGAGCCAGAGGAGGAAGGAGAACCGATTCATGGGCATGTCAACTCGATATCGGTACTACGATCATATAGACGGCTGGGGCTCGCAAAGAAGCTAATGCTTCTATCCCGTGCGTTTCTAATAGCTGTTACCCCTACGCTAAACCGTCAGTCCTGTAGAAGAAGCAATGGCTAACATTTACAAAGCCTCATTTTGTTCGCTACATGTACGAAAATCTAACAAAGCTGCAATAGCTTTGTATCGCGACACGTTAGGATTTGAAGTTGCCAAGGTTGAGGATAAATATTGTGAGCGGCTCCCTCGTTATTTCCGTCAACGCTAACTTTAAGATACAGATGGAGACGGCGAAGATGCTCTTTCAATGCGTCTCTCGCTCAAAGATTCATAGGAACGATGAACATGTGTAGCATCAATCAATTCAAATTCTGCTTTGAACGCAGAATAGATCTCGAACGGAACAAATAAGGTTTGGCACACCACTCAGAAAACACATTGGCAAATGCTGCATCGTGGTACCCTTTTGAAAGACTACGGCGCAAATCGTAGGGATCAAATGGTTCATCAAGACCAGCTTCAAGCAATGACCCAAATGACAACAAAAATGAAGGGGGAGCGTACAGGCGAAGGCCGAGGACAAGAAATGAATATCACAATACCAGAAGTAAGCAAGAAATATGAACATCCTGGTATTGTGGCTACACTTACTGGGACATGTCAGTAATCGAGAAGTTGCAAAGACGATTGACTTGGACTCACGAGGAGGCAGGATGACTCAGTTAATCCGCGATAGTTGGCCGGTACACCTTCTTATGCGCCGCTTTTGCTGCGTCCTGAAGCAGGCGGAGCTTGTTCTTGAGCTGATTCAAGCTCTCTTCTAACCGTTTGACGCTCTCCGGGTCCGATTTGTTTCTCATGTTTTCCAGGTGTGTCTCGAAGAGCGTCACCGACTTCCCGACTTGACCAGAGAAGGATCCAGAAAGCGAAAGCTCGGAATACTTCTCAGCGAGACTACCGATTTCGTCAGTTGCCTCTTCGATCTCCTTATTGTAAATCTCGTTGGTCTTCTGGACTTCTGCAATTGAAACGCTAGTCGTGCCGTCGTAGTTACTTTTCTCTTCCACCTTCTCACACCAGGCGACCTTGTCATGGTGATGATACACGATGGGGTGCCTGCACTCTTTGCAAGTACCACGATTATTGGCCAATTTGCGGCATTCAATTAGTTTCCAACGTCCAAGGGTAAAGCCGCCCGAACATTTCTCGTGGCAATTGGTGTAGCAAAGTGGAAAATGGCAGACAGTGTTTTTGCGTATCGCTGATCTGGAGAACCCAGATTCCCCTTTGAATGACCAACTTGAAACCTTTTGCTCTACAATCACAGGTGAGTGCACGGCTGTCAAGACTTTTGAGTAACTTACTAACTCGGTCCCGTTGGAATCCATGACTAACCCTTTTAACGCATCCACCACTCCGGCGAGCTGCGTCATGCGGGCCAGCGTGCTGCTAATTCTGTGCTGGACCTCCATTGATTTGTAGAGCGACGCGTTTGTTGATTGAGGCTCAAGACCATCAACCCAATTAAAAATCTTAACCAGCACCATCAAAGTCGCTTGATGGGCTGCGCTGACATCGGTTTTCAGCCCATTTGAAATGTCCTCATCGTCCTCGTCGGTATCGCCCTCCACCTCAGCAACACCAAGACGTGGGTTGGTGCCGTTGGCTAGAATGATCACCGCCGTCACCTCCGGGAAATTATCCCGAATAGCGGTGGTGATGCTCTGTTTGTGTTCATTGTCCTTCTGAAGACCCCGGGTATCCGCGAGGCCAGGGGTGTCGAGCACGGTGATGCCAACGCCATTTACGCTTGCGAATCTATAGACCTTGGAAGTGTTGGTTTGGCTGTGCTTTTGTGCTGCACTCGTTCGTCACGTCGTACGGTTGCAAGTCGTAATCGTCTGGCGACCTGCCTGCCAGGACGTTGACGAGCAGAGAAAGGAAACTAGTCTTGCCAGTTCCGGTCTCGCCTTTTTATCGCAACAACAAGAGACTGGGTTTAGAGATCTGACCATGAAAAGCGGGACGCACCAACGAGCACAATGGTAAAATTCTTCTTCGCCGTTATGACACTCCCTGCCGCCAGATACGACTCGGATACAATGCTGTGCCATGGAATACGAGGTCAGTCACCTAAGGTATGACAGTTATTAGTGATCGAAGCCTTCTAAGGCCAATTATTTGGCAATAGGTAATTGGCCTTGAAGACCTCGGTCACTCGGCGCTGCCATCTATAAATAGGTCGGGATCGCATCGAGATCTCTACAAAAGTGCCATTCAGCACTGAAAGTGGCGGGAAGCACTACTAGACCGACGGCGGCGCGCTCGCTAAGAATAGGCGCTGATCATGATATCCTTGCTTCTTCGCTTCGGCTTTGATGGCGCTTGCCGCTCCTTCTCACCAACATCTCACTGCACACCATCATCGACTTCACTCCCCATTCTACGGTGAGCTCACAGGCTGTTGCTCCTTTGTCTCTCTTTTTCGTCATAACAATCTTACAGCGTGAACATCGCTCAAACGAGTAGCCAAATCATTGAGGCCACAGCATCCGAAGGCGCAGGGTTCGTTCGAACTTCCACCTTCATACCTAAAACTTTTTTTGCGAGGATGGAGGTACTGCACAGTGGCTCAGCAGGTCGTGTCCCGGCGCCAATATATGTGCTTTGTCGAGTCCTCATTTGCATGGCGGTAGGCCAGCTTTGCGCCTCCTGGTTCGCTTGACAAAATATGTCAAGTGAGTTCATATTCGTTTCTATGACGACGATAACTATGTAACAAGTGTTTCCGTAGATGGCAGCTACTTTCTCAAGTATGAGTGCGTGCTCACAGCCGCCCACTCTTTCTAAACGAAACCAAAAGTTGATGACAGCCGATTTCACAGCTCCCTCAATTCCACCCTCCCCTGCATGGGCAACAAGCCTGCACCTCCCAATCTTGACCGCTCCTTCGCCTCTCTCCTCAGGTACCCAACCGATGTCGTTTGGACTGATCTTCGACGAAGATGGGCAAAAGAGTGAACGTGGAGTTGCTGGGGGAAACGCATGCCAGGAATTTAAGAATCGACGGAGCGAGGAGTTTCCCCTCGCTCAACTCCACACTCAAGATGGTCGAACGAAGTTGGAAATTGTGTGCGTGGAGATTCCCGGCTCTAAGGGGATAGCAGCTGCACGCTGGAGGTAAGCGGTTGTCTCGACTTTGCTATGATATTTCACCAAGGAGACTCTTGTAATTCCAGAATCCGCTCGTCAACGTCGAGCGCTCCAATGCCTAGTAAGTCCGACAGGGGTTTCAAAGTACATATGATTGGTATGCGTGAAGACTCCCAGTTTCAATGGATAGTACACTCAAGGTAAGTCATTGTCTCAACCCTGTCATCGATATCTCACCAAGGAGACTCACGTCATTTCGGGATTTCCTCATCAGCGTCAAATGCCCTGCTAATTGGTGAGTTCAACAAAGATTTCATAATTATATGCCGAGTAGAGGTATGTTAATTGCATGACCAGATCAACTAGCAAGGTTAGTCGTCCTTCCTTTTCTTAATTTTAGTATTCGAAAGCTTACATCCCAAATTGCTAGGTGATGATACCTCCAGAACGGTGTGCACGCCAGGTATTGGTTCCTCTGTTTTGCGTGAATTCCCTCTGCGAAACCGAAACCAGATCAACGATAATGGCGATATCACGACCTATACAGGTCACCTTGGTCTGTGCATCCTTCCCTAAGGTGTGCTTTATTCTTTTATACAGAAGCACCAGCCGTTGTTTTTGACACTGAACTTCGCACGTAACAACGAGGCTCGATTATTGCCTCTCGTGCGTGGTCACTTCGCGTCCTCTGCACCGGTCGACCTCTTTGCTTACGGCAGCCGGATTGGAGAAATGCCAGCTTATAGCACCATTATCAATACTCTTCAGGGACTTTCAGATCAGGATGCAGCTAGTGTTGCCAAAGTTCAGTTCAGTTCAGTTCTTTGGCACTTTTTGAGAACTGAGAACTGGACTGACAGCCCCCGGGCAGAACTGAGAACCGAACAGGACTGAACTGGTAAGAACTGTTCTTTCCTGTTCAGTTCAGTTCAGTTCTCAGTTCGAACTGCCGAACTGGCTGAAAAAAATGATAATTTCCTCAAGACATGAGGAAAATGTTTTTTCCCTGTAATTTGGTTGTAGTTGTGTAAACTTTGTGGGTCCTATCAGTTCATATAGGTGTGCACAAACCTCTGTAGGCTATGATAGGTAGTAAATGTATGTTGTAAGTACCTTTATTGGGGTGGTGGCCAGAGTAGTAATAGAATAGTGGGATTACATTAATTGAAGGAGAGGCATAAGGCTACCATACACATTATAAACCAGGGTATTGCAAGAGAAATTTTGAATGAGTGGGTCAATGTCTCATCATTCCATGTTCCCACACTGGTGCTCACTTCTGACTTCAAACAGAAATTAAGCTCTTGCATTTGTTCTTATCATTCCAAAAAATGTCTGAAGCAATTCTGAAAGGCATAAGGCTACCATAAAAATTATAAACCAGAATATTGAAAGAGAAAATTTAACTGAGTGGGTCAATGTCTCATTATCCCATGTTCCCACACTGGTGCTCACTTCTGACTTCAAACAGAAATTAAGCTCTTGCATCTGTTCTTATACTTCCAAAAAATGTCTGAAGCAATTCTGAAAGGCATAAGTCCACCATACAAATTATAAACCAGAGTATTATAAGAGAAAACTCAAACAGAAATTAGAACCACAAGTAGCCAAAACTCTAGTAAATTCACAGTAGTACAAACAACTTGAGGCCCTGATGTTCATAGAAAGGGATTATATATTCTAGCTTCTAAATACTAATGTATCTATGTTCTGGGTGAGCACTGGCCTCCACCGAAGCATCAAGAAGGTGTGTTTTATAAGCATGCTTGAGAATTTGCACCCGACCAAAAAGAAATGGCTGCATTCGGTTACGCTGCAAAGTATCTGTAAGCCCGCCACTTGAAAAGGCTCTCTCAGAAGCTACAGAGGAACCTTGAATTGCCAAATAATCACGTGCGATGCGTGCAAGGGTCGGGAAGTCTTTCGCGTTTTTCTGTAAAATATTGCTGAGTAGGAACAGATGAGATAGCATGGAAGTACGTACACCCCACCACTCAACTGGATTTTTTGTGGATGCTAGCTTGCTCTTTAGGTAATCGAGGAGTTCCTTTCGTGGATTATGAGTAGCAGAGTTCGCAGCCTCTGGGGCTTCCTTCAAAGATGACAAAAGCCAATCAGAACCATAGCCTTTGAATTCGCTTTTGGGTTCTAAATAAATTGGTTAAGCTGGTTCAATAGTGAGATTAAAGATTTTACCTTCATTGGAAGCCCCTGCAGTGGAGGACGATGTTGGATTCTCTGGATGTTTGTAGTAGGAGTCAAACTAACAATGTGATCTATCAGCACCAAATTATCTGTTATTGAGGGACATACCACTTTTAGAAGAGACACATAGCCCCTCTCATAAGACTCTGCATCCCATTTTTCCTTACAATATCGATCCTTGATGGAAGGATGTAATGCTAAGCTTTGTATCAGGACTGCAAGAAAGGGCATAAAAAACTCATAAAGTACAGTATGGGTGTCGACGTACCTGATCATCGGAAAGCACAAAATCCAAGATATGTTCAAGGAGTCCTTCCTTGCTCCACTTGACGGAGGCGACGCCCTGGACAAATCCATCAAGACTAGTCTGTCTTGTTCCATCTGAGGATTTGTCGTCTTCAGACTTGGGCATAGCGCGCGCGTGAGGTTCGATTTGAAGTTCCTTGCATTTTGCAAGGTACATCTCACCATGAGAAGACCAGTGCCTTGAGAGCATGTTAATGGTGAAATAAATGACGTTGAGAAACCTACCGTGAAATATGCGTTCGTAATGTACTGTTATCTCCAGCTAAGAAGCTGTTCTTGCGGTCGGATCCATTGGCGCTGTAGAGACGTGTTCACCAGGAGAAATTTCAAGGAAAAGAACACTTACATGCATGCGTGGCAGAAATGCCCTTTTTTTGCTTCCTTTGTTGCCTGGTTTTTAATTTCGCCAGGCGTAAACATAGCGCGCAGGTCCTGCGTGCGTAGATCTTGGCCCCGATGAGAATGTTTCCTTGCGGGCTGTCATTCAATGTGAGTATGCGATGATAGAAGAAAGGTGTGAGCACGCACCGCGCGCTCATGCTGTATCTGTTCTCGCATCTTCTCATATTCCGCTAACGGATCCTTGGGCTCGCTCCCCTCATCACACCCACCTCCATCCCCATCTTCGTCCAAACTGTTGTGGTCGTCGTTACCAAGAATGTCGTCGTCAATGTCGTCGTCGTCGTCGTCGCTGATGATGACAGCCCTCGCCGACTTGGGTTTCGTTGCTCCTTTCTTAGCGTTCGCCTTTGGAGCAGTCGAGACCTTGGACTTGGAGGTAACAGGTGCAGGGGGTCTCTCGGGAGAAGGAGGAGCTGAGGCGGCACGGCGTCTCGAGTTTGATGGCGTCGATTGGGTGGGCGTGGCACCATCACCTAGATTTGGCTTCCTATAAATAGTGTGTCATTTAGATAAGAAATATGGAATGCACCAGAGTTTGAAGCACCCCCGACTACATTGATAAGTAAGTAATGTAACAGTTGAAGTAGTCGAAGTGATACTTGCCTTGAAAGTGATTCTTGAAGAAATTTTGTTGTAGTGCGGAGAACTGGTTGTTCTCCGCAGCCATCCTTTGAACGTTCTTGGACAGGATTTTCACGCGCTTCGTCCCAACGCGTCGAGCCGGGGCTATTTCCTTCAAGGCACTAGGTAACTCATCAGTATCGTGCTCACTGTTTGTTCTCTTGCGCTTTTTGGGGTCTTCGAGGCTTACGGTGCGGTTTTCATCGCTCGGGGAGTTCAACCACTCGATTTCACTCGCGTCCTTGAGGGTGCCGTCAGGGTTCAGGGCTGGAGCGTCCGAGGTGGGCATAGTTAGTGAGGTGTTGCGTTGATACTGATGTCGAGATTCTATCAAAATTTGTTTACATGGCGTTAGCCGCGCAAATTGAATCTCCGAAACAGCCAAAAATCTTGGATGAAATATGTACGTTCAGTTCGGTTCGAACGGGTCCGAACTCCGTTCTCAAAAATTCCTCAGAGGCCCGAACTGTGAACTGGAACTGACAACCTCAGCCCGAACGGAAACCAGAACCGTAACCGAACTGTCAGTTCAGTTCTGGCAGTTCAGTCCGAACCGTCGGTTCGGGACTGAACTTCGGCAACACTATGCAGCAACCACTTCGCAGGCTCGCACGGTCGTGACCCTACAAAGTTTGAGGTCTTACAGTTTAACAATGTGTAAAGCTATCTAAAACTATGGTAGAATGGATTTTGTAAAGGACAGATGAAGAAATAAGGCTGCAGATGCGTAATAAACTGCTAATTAGTTGACGCGAGCGAGTGGTTGGCACGTGCGTCAACTGATACCGAATATCTGTACCACGGTTCAGATCTTTGTATTAGGCTGAGGGCGTCTAGGGTACAGAGCAAGCACATTACGTGCATGGAGAGGCAGTAGGTAGGTAGGTAAGGTAGTGGTAATGTCCTTGCAAAGAGAGCGAGAGATACGGAAGCGTAGCGAGTGATAATGGGCGAAAGCCGTGAGGCTTTCCGTCCCGGCAGGGTGATCCAAAAACTGTGGGCAAAACGAGATGAGCTGCGAGGGTGGGTGGGATAAACTCACCCGTGCAGCATGTGTCTTGCTTCAGAGCAGAGGAGTCCTCCTGCGCGGGAAGCGTGCGGGTGCTCGATAGGCTGATGCCGATAGAGGTTCTTTTGGGAGTGGAGGGTGGGGAAAAAGAACTGGCCAGTCAGACGACCTCAGAGGGGTGGTGACTGTCGTGGTAGAAAGAGAGAGTGATTTCTACCTAGACTATCACACGCCCTATACTAAGACCGCGCCCTAACCCTGCACTCGTACCTCGCTTCGTTTCAGGGCAAGAATCTTTGTATTAGGCTGAGGGCGTCTAGGGTACAGAGCAAGCACATTACGTGCATGGAGAGGCAGTAGGTAGGTAGGTAAGGTAGTGGTAATGTCCTTGCAAAGAGAGCGAGAGATACGGAAGCGTAGCGAGCAATAATGGGCGAAAGCCATGAGGCTTTCCGTCCCGGCAGGGTGATCCAAAAACTGTGGGCAAAACGAGATGAGCTGCGATTCCCGAGAGTTAGGAGTCCTGCGACGCGTCGAGCAAGTCTCGGAAACCACAACACTAGGAGCAGGGCAGGGGTGACTTACCATGGAGTGGAAAGCACACTACCTCCGGATGTGCGGCATGGTGAGCTTGATGAAACTTTCGTGCACCTCTGGGACTGCCTGCATGTATGGGGCGAGGATCTGTGCATGTTTTGTCAAGTAGATTAGAAAGGCGTCACTGGCCCAACGGCCTTTGACCTTCATGACCTCAAAAGGGGTGCCCCTCAGCAAGTATTCCAGTGTTGAACCGATGCGAATGCCGTGCCCTTGACGTGGGTCCAGACCTGCCTTCCTGGCAGCTTCTGCCACTGTGCGAGTGAATTCTGTTTTTGTGAGAGGGCGGAAGCGGCTGTCTTTGAGGTAGGAGAAGAGGTGGGCGTCAGCAGGGGGCTTGTTGATGGCTAGGTGGTGTGCGAGGGCTGCCTCTGGGTCAGTGCCGTCTGTTTGTTTGGACCAGGAGACGTCCTCGCCTTGGGGGGAGGTCTTGGTCTTGGGGATGTGAAAGATGGTGGAGCGGAGACTGTTTCGGTCATGCTCAATTCGGACGTCAGAGGGTTTGACGTGTGCACTTGGGTCGAAGGCCCTGAGGTTTGGGACCGTGAATTCCCCCAAGCGGGCAGTGGCGTAGAAAGCAGTGGTGAGGCAGCTGTATACAGCCGCGTCTCGTGGTTTGTCCAGCTGCAGTTGCCCTTTTACTGCAAGTATGAAAGATGGGGTGTAGGTAGTGTTTGAAAGTCCGGTTAGGTTAGGTTATTGGGTGCCCAGGGGCTCTAACTGAGACCGAGACCGGTTAGGGTTTGTTCCCAGACCCAAAATAACCTAACTGGACCGAAGATAACCGATGAAAACCGGTTAGTTGCAGTTACTAACCGGTTAGGACCGAAAAAATAGAAAATCGATTAAAACGGCGTATATTTCTCATATTCCTTGCAGTAAACATTATTGCCATGCGTCGTAGCTTTAAAACAAGCCCAAGAACGCTAAATTCGGTGAAGAATTGACAATTTTATAATAATATTCTTGAAAGCCTACTATTTTAGCCAATAATTTAGAGATTTGACCATAACTCTGTCAGATTTTTAGCGTTTCTCATGCTTTTAGATGCGTTTTGAAGGGGTAAAATAGGGTCGGTTGTAACCGGTCATAACCGGTTTTTTAACGGTTAGTTAACCGCAAAATAACCGGTTATTTCATTTCCAGAATTGACTAACCACTAACCGCGGTCCGGTTTTTTTGCGGTTAGGTCTAGTCTGGTCTCAGTTATTTTCCAGTTAATTAACCTAACTTCCAAGCACTAGGTGTAGGGTACCCTTTTCTTCTTCTTTGAGGTGGCTGGGGTAGTTTTCTCCGCCGCTCTGAGGAGTGCCTCGAGCTCAGCCACTTCCATCTGCCACTTGACACCGTGAATGAGGTGCCATGCCCTGATGCAGTAGACGTAGTTGTCAATGGTGCTGCCGGAGTAAGCACCTGCGAGTGCTGAGATGAAGGCGTGAATGAGGAGCGGGCTGGCTGGTGCACGTTGATCCTCTGGAATGCCCTTCTGGTCACAGTAGACGTGGAAGTTCAGGAGGCCTGAACCATATGCTGCTAGGGTGGATTCCTCCCATGACTTTCCCATAACGATGGTGATTTGTCGGATATCGTCTGGGGTTAAACTCGAGGGAGTGTTCATGGCAAACTCACGCCCGCCCAGTGGGGTCCAGCATTGCAGACGCTCGCTAGCGAGCACGTGTGGTCGTCTAACAGATGGGAGAGGACATAGGTCCTTGGCGTACCGTGCAGGTTTGGCTGCTTTGGGTATGTGTGTGACTACACGGCGGAAACGGTTAGCTGTCAAGCCATTGCCTTGTCTGGGCGAAGGTGGCTCTGGCGTGCTCTTCGAGTGCGGCATTGATGGTTGTCCGTTCTTGTTGTAGTGACGAGCGGTCAGCCCTGGGGAGGGGAGTGGGTGCTTTCCCCTGCTGTAGAAGGAGCGACTCAGCTGGTGTGAGAGGCGCATCGAAGTCGCATATGTATTGTTGGATTGATGGAGGGATGACGATGGCAGGGAGGAGGAGGGACCTGTGATAGTGCTCTCCCCGGGAAGGGCCGTCTGCAGGATTCTCTTTGCTGGGGACATATCTTGTGTGGAAAAGGATATCTTGCGTTTCTGAAAGGGCATGGATGTGCTTGAACACGTCATTTGTGGGTCTGTTTCTGCTTCTGCCTTTCCACCAGCCCTCAACGACCCCTCTGTTGTCTCCGAAAAGCTTGGTTTGAGTTCCTCTTGGTGTTGTCGGTGCAAGCGTGAGGACGAGGAACCAAAAGCCGACTGCTTCTGCCCAGCCAATGTCTCTGCTGTTGGCTTTCCACCCTGGCAAGAGCCTCCAGGCTCTCCATCTGTTGCCCACCGTGATCCCAATACCAACTTCAGAGCTAGCGTCTGAGTAAGCGTTGGTGTCAAGGATGGGGAAAGGTCCAGGGATGCCTCTGATGATGGTTGGTTGGGTGAGTCTCTTCTTCCACCAGAGAAGATCGCTCAGAGTTCCGCGGGGTGGTGAACGCAGGTGGAAAGGACTGTCACGGTGGCATACTCCCATGAAGGCTTCCAGGTTGGTGAGGTATGCGCGTCCGGCAGGTAGAACGTGGCAGGCATGTAAAAGTTTTCCGTATAGCTTCTGTGCTTCGTCCAGCGTATGTTTCGGTTTGGATTCCCACTCCAGGATGGCCTGGAGGTATTTCGCCTTCTTGCTCTCTGGTAGGCTGACTGTGCGATTGGTGAGGTCCCAGGAGAAGCCGATGAAGGGGGCAATGAAGCTGAAGGGGATGTCCTTCTTGGTCTCCCATGGGATGCCCAGTTCGTCGGATAAGGCGTCGATGTCCGCCATGCAGTATGTAAACTGTCTGTCTTCAGGGGATCTGTTGGTGTGGTCAGGGCATGGTTAGCTGGTGCCAGTGGACATGACAAACCTGTCTGAAGCTTGTGAGAGGTCTTGGATAGCACACGAGAGATCTTCATTGAACTCCTCATGTTGGTCATTTGGCATAATGTCGCCCTTGAACCAGAGGCGTCCTCCGTCATGGATTTCGCCCCCATTCTCAGTGATGCAACATGCACGCTGTTTGCGGCTGGCATTGTATTTGTCGAGGTGACAGTGGAGGATGCGAAAGAAAATGTGGTCGTCCACCCATTTGGAGAGGGGACCAATACCACAGTGGCGCATGATCTGGGCTCCTGCATCACCCACGCAGCCATAAAGGCCTCCCCCAGAAGCCAGACCAAAACAGTCTTGTGTGTCGATCGCAAAGCTATTGTCTTCGTTGAGGCGGACAACCAGCCCTGGCCATTGTTCAGGCTTGATGGGAATGTTTCTGTATGCCTCCTTGACGTCACGCACTGCTGCTTGCGAGCCTGGGGGGAGGTGCCAGATGAGCAGGCAGATGGTGGAGAAAGTACCCCAGGTGCAGGGGTACAGGTCTGAGTCAATGGAGCTGTTGATGGAGGATATGGGCCCCCGAGGGGAATGTGGGGAGGAAAGGTTCTGGATGATGCGAAATTTGCCCGGCTGTCCGGGCTTTGGAATGATGCTGAGAGGAGACGTGTGAAACGCTCCCAGCAGGGATTCAACCTGTGCCTGGGTGAAAGGGCCAACGTATCTGCCCCTCTGAAGCTCAGCGTGCACGATCTTGTCAAACTCTGCCTGGTGTTCGTAGA
The DNA here is from genome assembly GCF_000143565.1 of Laccaria bicolor S238N-H82. Lineage (NCBI taxonomy): Eukaryota > Fungi > Basidiomycota > Agaricomycetes > Agaricales > Hydnangiaceae > Laccaria > Laccaria bicolor. The sequence continues at coordinate 342,637 of NW_001889925.1, forward strand.
GAGAGGGTCGATTAGGAGGGACAAAGGTGTGGGTGATGTGTCTGATGCCTGCATCGAAGCCAAAACGGAGGCCATGGGGGATGTTGGGGTATTTTCCTTGTAGACCTGCTGCAAGGAGATGCCGATGCCACACCTCAGGGTAGTAGGGTGAAGCTGCATCAAGCTTTCTGAGCTCGAGGGCAGTTTTGAGCTCCATGAGTCGATTGTCCACATCCGGAGTGCACTACCCTGTTCGAGGGGTTAAGCCGAGTTGTGGGGTTGAGACAGCGACAATCGAGTCCTGACGAGCGTAATGACTCGCGTAGAGCGGTTAGGTGTGAAGACCCTAGAATACGGTCTAATATCTAACGAACGGAAAGAAGACCTGGTTACGCGAACGTCTACTATGCCCTGGATAGCCACGAGCATAGACAGTTCTGCTTCCTCGGAAAGCCGTAGGAAGTATAACCAAATCTCTATCGTTGGGGAAAACGAAGAGAGTTGTTAACGCTAATGGGAGACACGAGCTCCCAAGTTATTCTGAATAGAACTGACCTTTGTCTTCCTAAGATGTTTCTTCTAACAGGACTTGAGATGAGTCGTGAGTACGATGCTCAAACGTCAAGTTGGCAAAAGAGTTGATAGTAGTAAGAAGTAAGTTTTTACATGTGCTTATGGAGTGACTATACCGAGTGTGACTACGTGACTAACCGTGACTGAAGGTGACTCTCTGGAAGTGATGTATGAAGAATATGACGCCGTTGAATGGGGAATAACACAGGAGAGGGATACTGACCCCTCACAAAGCCCCCCTATTCCCGATTTAACGGGGTTTGTACTCTTCGGGGAGCTCGATGTGAGCGATTCGACTCTTGTGCCAGTCCACGTTGAAACCTTCCAATATCTTGGAGTGAAGGCGTAGAAGTGAAGCTGGTACAAGCTGGTTCAAGCGGTCGCGTGGACCCCTAGTCATACGGCTCCGGCGCCTGAAATACTCGTTCCACATACCAGGTGTGCGGAATTTGGCTGTGCCCTGCAAGACATCCTTGGTTAAGTCGGCGAACATCTCCTCCATGCGCGCATCCCATTCGCCAGTCCAAAAGAAACAACCGTCGTCCAAGATATCTCTGGATGGGTATAAAGACTTGTCCTTGTCGCTGTCGCTCCGAATGCAGCCGAAAAGGACGTCGACTTCCTGGGGTGACATTTCGTCCGTGTATAAGAACTTTGGATTTTCGTCATCGGAATCGATATATCCACGGCGGTGTACGTAAACGTCTGGCGAGGGTCCTGTCATGAATTGGGCTACCAGCTCCATTCCTCCCCATTTACGACCTAACCAAGCAATGGGACCTCCCATTCCAATAAGGATCCTGGCGTGAGGGCGACGGATAATGTCGTTGACTCGACTCATGTAGTACGCTTTGAGGGCGCCTTGTGCCGTGTAAACAAAAGGGGGTTCGGTCGTGCAAGTGGGTTTCCCTACTAAGCGGTCCATGTCCGACACTTCTTCCGGTTTGAATCTCCCGAAAT
>NW_001889925.1:351491-356121 GCF_000143565.1 Laccaria bicolor S238N-H82
GCAGGTTGTCCAGGTTCCATATTACAGAGAGCTCGGTAAACGTCTGAAACGAGTTGATCAACCCAGCACTCGGAGTCATGCACTTTCTGTGACATGGACGTCTGAACAATTGAATCAGGCCAATAAAAAAGACTCCAGGCAGAATACATGACCAAAGAGCGTGCCATTTTCACTTCAACAAACTGTGACCCTACGTAGTTTTCTAGGTGATTGAAGCCTTTCAGAACATTTGCCACAAGTGAAGCCGTAGATGAATTGGATGGTGAAGTTTGTATAGCGTTGAGCATTGATTGACAAGAAGTAGCCGTTGAGAGTACGTCAGAAATGGTTGTAGTAGCGCGTATCTCTCCGATCGAATTATCGAAATCATTTGCAGCGGATAATATAGCTTCCTCCGTTAATTGGTTCAAGAATTTGTCAATATTATCTGCAAAGGGCTCCATGAAAATACAATGCAGATAATATATGATTGATACCTTTAGTTGTTATGGTAGAATCTAACTCTGGGCTCGTCGAATCTGATTCTGAGGAGCTTTCGGAGCCATTAAGAGGGACGTTCCTTTGGTCGGGAGCTAGGGCATCGAAGTCGATATGTCCTATCTCAGGGAACAAAAGTCTTGATGTTTGAGGGGATTGTGGTGGCGAAGTAGATTCATACATGCTGCTATCCTCATCAGATTCTGTAAAAGAATCTTACATCTTATTTATAAAAGTTTACATCATTTGAGTCAAGTTATCATACCATCTTCACTCCTTCGTTTTCTGCGCAAGTACCTTTTAGAAGGACCAGCACCTCCTCCATACATCTCAGGTTCCTGAAGTAAGGACCCAGATTTCTGAGCTTGACGTCTTGATTTTCTTAACTCAGGCGGATTTTCCGGCTCAATGTCTTTAGCTGTCGACAGGATACTGAGCTAAGTAAACCAATCAAAACAAGCTGTTTACCTCTTTCTTTCCCTTTTCTTTTCGAATCAGGTACCATTTTTGTGGGGTTTAACAGTAGTTGGGTAGATTGCGATTCTGTATTTGCCCTTAGAAAATCAGTTTGCATAAGATAGCCAAGTACTCACGCATTAAACTCTCATTGTGAGCTGTTTCATCAGTCTTCTTTCTTCGTTCTACAATATAATCGGCTAACTGAATATATCTGTTTATTGAGAAACGCTTACTTCTTTTTGGACTGTTATGTCCACCAGAGGTGTTATCTTGTTCTTTACGCTTGTTTTCTGTAGAATACATGTAAGTAAAGATAAATACAAGATTTCTTTTACTTACGAGGGCCTTTGTCCTTCATGGAAGCCCGAGGCAAAACTCTTCTGCTTGTTGTACCTTCTTCAATAGCCTTGCGTATAACATCAAAGTTTCCCAAGCAATCTTGCATTGAAGGGATAAACTCAGCAACTCTAGCACAATATGATAACCAAGAGAGATGGTGGTCTCGGCGGTGAATGATAGAGTTGTTTACAGAAGGGATAAAATTATCGTCTTCCATCTGATGGTCTGTCAACGATGATGTGGCGATGTTAGGAATGGTGGGGTCTGCCACTAAAGACTCTGATGTTTGAGATGGAGATGGTCGAGGAGGAGTATCTGGGTGAGCTGCATTCGGAGCATGAGCCCAATCACCTGCAGTTACGATGTTGCCATTCTTGTCAACCATCGAAATAGAGTTGAGAAATTGCTCGGTATCGATTAGAACTTGAAGTCGTCGAGGTAACTGCATGAGAACATGCGACGAGAGTTGCAACAAACTCCTGGAGACATATCTGAACAAAGATATATCTTCCATGACGCTTTCACCATCGGTGGCCCAGTTTGCTTCATTAGAAGACTTGCGTTCCTGGAGGGACCTATGAACAAATGTCAGAGGTTACTTCTTAAATGTAATTTAAAACACCAACACATATCCAGTAACTTCAGGCGGCAACTCCAGATATCCCTTTCCGAGAGACGCTAGTATGGTCTTCACAGAGCCTGAGCCATTGATCATTGATTCAGGTGGATACATTACTCCCATCATGCGAGTAGCATGAGCGTCAATTACTAACTTCGCTGGAGGTGCGATCGGTGGTGTTCCACCGTGCTTGTTTAGACCACAGAAGACAAGAATCTTCATGAAATCCAGCCGTGCATAGACACCAAGAGACAACAAGTGGAATCTTCCATCTTCATAGCCTTCAGGAAGACGAGACATTGCCATCATGGTGGTGAGGCATCCAACACAGTCTAAACAATCCACATGACCGTCTAGGGTCCCAAAGTTACCCATGCCCTCCAGCCCTTTTCCTAAAACTTGGTTTTAATATATACGGTAACTTCTCACCAGTAAATACTTACTTCTGCATGTATCACGAGTCACAGCAGCTGCGATATTTATTTGCTGCGCAGGTGCCACCACGTTTCTATCATTGCTGATACATGGAATATTATCTACTTCGGAATGTTCCTTGAGAAGCGCCAAGTAGTCTTTTGGGGCACAGGCCTCTATGGAATCCATAGTCACAGCAGCCCTTTTTCGAACATAAATGACAGAGCCCTCCTCAAGTTCAAAGAGGCCTAAATAAAGATTTGTTCAGTGCATTTACGTGAAAGATTTTATTCACATACCATGGCCTGCCATAGTTTTATCCAGACCCAACGGTACCTTAAGATCTTTTTCGAAGAGGCGTTTGACGCGCATTGCTGAACTTCTTGTGTCCTCCACATAGACGTAAATGTGCTTTATAACATTGGTGTTGTGTACCAAAGGATGGCTCTCCACCTTGTATAGATACGGAAAGCGACCATCGCGGTTTTTGTGGTGACAAAGCATGCCATCTTTGACGATCTTGAAGGGATCCGATGGAGTCTGGGCCATAAATGCCTTTTTGTCTGATGGATACTGATTGGAAGCCATAGTTGTGGTGTTTAGAGCTGGAGATGGTAAGGAGATGGCGAAGAAAGAGGATGCAACGTGTTTGAGGTGGCGTTTGGACTGGCCAAGACAATGATTACAGACCCAGCTAGAGGAGGTCGTGTTTGGATTGACCAAGACAACGATGACCGATGCCGCTGGAGAGAAGGTCGCGTTTGGATTGACCAAGACGACGACAACAGAGACTGAGTGTGATTGTGACACAATGCGATCGTTGAAAGAGCGTGTTCAAGACAACAATTACAGACACAGCCGAAGAGGAGATCGTGTTTGGATTGACCAAGACAACGATGACTGATGCTGCTGGAGAGAAGGTCGCGTTTGGATTGACCAAGACGACAACGACAGAGACTGAGTGCGATTGTGGCACAATGTGAGAGCATGTTGTGTAAGTATCAGAAATATCCGAAAATGACATACTTCCCTTGTGGGCTACCTTCAAAATCAAAGGTAGCCTGCAAGGGAAGTACGTCATTTTCGGATATTTCCGATGAGACGTTGTCTACTGGCGTTTTTTAGTATTTCTGATAAACGTTACTTTTTCTAGTCACTTTTTCAGTTGCTTTCTAGTCATTATGCACCCAACATTGATTACTCATGAAATTGCTAACTGTCATATAGCTGGAGATCGGGACTGCAGAGTTGGGGTATACAAATTACATAAAGCTTTGTTAAATGGGATCATTCCAGTGGAATTCCAGGGGAATCCTGCAGGAATAGAGTCATTCCAGAGGAATCCAGAGGAATCCAGAGGAATTCCAGTGGAATCCACAGCATTCCACTGGAATTCCACTGGAATAGGACTGGAATCAAGCAGAGTAAGTTTTTTTCAACTCCAAGCTTATCCTGATGACTTGGCACTCATATTTCCTTATAAAATTCACATTAGATTGAGTTGTAATTTATTTGAAATGTATTACTACACACACTACACAGTTTATCTTAAAGGGAGGGGGTAGAGGAGGGACAAGGTGGGGATGTATTTGAAATGTATTACTACACACATTACACAGTTTATCTTAAAGGGAGGGGGTAGGGGAGGGACAAGGTGGGGGTGTATTTCTATTATTGGGAGGGACAAGGAAGGGGGAAGAACAAGGGAGGGGAGGGAGGAAGGGGGGAAGGACAAGAAAGAGGGAAGGAAGGAAGGGGGAGGGACAAGGAAGGGGGAGGGAGGAAAGGGGGGAAGGAATGGTGGAGCAAGGGGGAGGGACAAGGAAAGGGGGAAGGAGGCAGGGAGGGAGGGAATGGTGGAGGGGAGAGGGAGTGTGGCTGGGACCTCGGCCATCGTCGTCCCGCGTTGGCATCCCATCGTTGTGTCGCATTTCGTTGTCGCCTCCTCGTCGCGTCGTGTGTCCGCGTTGTTGCGTTATTCGTGACGTTGTTGTCGCCGTCGTCGTGGGCGCTGGTTGCTGTTGGGGGCGTCGTCGTGGGTGGCGTTGGTGTGGACGTGGTGGTTTTGGTAGGCGGCGTGGTGCCGTCGTATGTCGTGTGGGTGGTGCGTGTTTTTCGGTGGGCGGCGCGTGTTTTTCGGTGGGCGGCGCGTGTTTTTCGGTGGGCGCTCGTGTTTTTCGGTGGGTGGTGGGATGTTTTCGTGGGCGGGGTATGGTTTTCGTGGGCGCTGGCGGTGTACATGGGCGGTGGGCGTCGTTTTGTGCCCGTCGGGTGTCGTTTTGTGTCCGGGGGCGTTGTTTTAGTGGGTGTTGGGTGTTTTCG
>NW_001889924.1:0-935 GCF_000143565.1 Laccaria bicolor S238N-H82
ATAGTGCGCACATCATCATTAACAATGACAACACCATGCTAGCCATTAACTCTTCTGGCCCAAAAGGCGTGGGAAACAGTTCCCAACCTAAATGCGCACTGTGCCTGACATCAGCTGTGTCTAAAAAAAGTGTAACGCTTTTCCCAATTAGGAAATGGCCCAATTAGGAAATAGTGCGGACATCGTCATGAACAATGAGAACACTAAGCTAGCCACTAACTCCAGTGGCCCAAAGAGCGTGGGAAACAGTTCCCAACCTAACTGCACACTGTGCCTGACATTAGGTGTGGCAGAAAAAAGTGTAACGCTTTTCCCAATTAGGAAATGGCCCAATTAGGAAATCATCAAAGCGGACACTACAAAATTTTAGCCTCACTTCAGTCAAAGCTATTGGTAAATATATGTAAACAAACTTCGAAATGAGGGTTTTCTGCCTTCCTCTGCCTAAATAAAAATAGATTATGGTTCCTGATACCATGGTATGGTATGAGGGTGCATGGTATGGTATGGTATGGGAGTGTGATACCATGGTATGGTATGGTATGAGGGTGCAATACCATGGTATGGTATGGTATGGGAGTGTGATACCATGGTATGGTATGGTATGAGGGTGAAATACCATGGTATGGTATGGTATGGTATGAGGGTGCTATACCATGGTATGGTATGGTATGGGAGTGTGATACCATGGTATGGTATGGTATGAGGGTGCTATACCATGGTATGGTATGGTATGGGAGTGCAATACCATGGTATGGTATGGGATGGAATTGCAACACCATGGTATGGTATGGTATGGTATGGTATGGTATGGGATGGGATGGAATTGCAATACCATGGTATGGTATGATATGGGATGGGATGGGATTGCAAAACCATGGTATGGTATGTTATGGGAGTGCAATACTATGGTATGGTATGGTATGAGAGTGCAA
>NW_001889924.1:4551-5563 GCF_000143565.1 Laccaria bicolor S238N-H82
CTCTAGAGGACCCCCGCATTAATTATGAAGAGGCAATGAATACACCTGACCTAGGGAATGAGATATTTATTGAAATTGCTCAACATTAATTATGAAAAGTCCAATGAAAGCATCCAATATTCCTAATGAAATATTCAATGAAAGCACACAGCATTAGTTATGAAAGAGGCAATGAATACACCTGACCTAAGGAATGAGATATTTATTGAAATTGCACAACATTAATTATGAAAAGTACAATGAAAGCATCCAATATTCCTAATGAAATATTCAATGAAAGCGCACAGCATTAATTGTGAAAGAGGCAATGAATACACCTAACATAGTCAATGAAATATTTATTGAAATCACACAGGATTGATTATGAAAAAAGCAATGAAAGCACCCAAAATTCCTAATGAAATATTCAATGAAAGCGCACAGCATTAATTATGAAAAAGGCAATGAATACACCTAACCCAGTGAATGAAATACCTATTGAAAGCGCACAGGTTTACTTATGAAAAGTACAATGAAAGAACTGAACAGCTTCAATGAAAAATTCATAGAAAGTGCATGATAATAATTATGAAAGCTCCTAAGAAATGTTATGAAAGGGTCCTGTGGTCTTTGCCTACATTTTATGAAAAGAACATAGCCTTTATGAGAAAGAATGACACAGGACAAACCTATGAAAGGCCTTTCATAAAACTTGTGGACTTATACACACAGCTCTACAGGCAAGTGCCTTAGTTTTATGATAAAGATGGTAGCCACTTGTGACTATTTGACTGCCTTCCTAGAATGGTCATCGGCAAACGCCGACGCTTGATTTTCCCAATCAATGATCCACGTCTCTCTTCCTCAACCATCATACATCCCCAGCAACGACGACAATCCAGCGTCATCCGATGGCGACAACATTGTCTGCGCAAAGTGAGTCCCCATCCCCACCCTTTCCATCCCACCCCAACCTAGCTCATCTGACCACCAACAGATGATGATGACATGCACTGACGGCCCACCACGCCCA
>NW_001889924.1:5613-7604 GCF_000143565.1 Laccaria bicolor S238N-H82
AAGCATCCAATATTCCTAATGAAATATTCAATGAAAGCGCACAGCATTAATTATGAAAGAGGCAATGAATACACCTGACCTAGGGAATGAGATATTTATTGAAATTGCTCAACATTAATTATGAAAAGTCCAATGAAAGCATCCAATATTCCTAATGAAATATTCAATGAAAGCACACAGCATTAGTTATGAAAGAGGCAATGAATACACCTGACCTAAGGAATGAGATATTTATTGAAATTGCACAACATTAATTATGAAAAGTACAATGAAAGCATCCAATATTCCTAATGAAATATTCAATGAAAGCGCACAGCATTAATTGTGAAAGAGGCAATGAATACACCTAACATAGTCAATGAAATATTTATTGAAATCACACAGGATTGATTATGAAAAAAGCAATGAAAGCACCCAAAATTCCTAATGAAATATTCAATGAAAGCGCACAGCATTAATTATGAAAAAGGCAATGAATACACCTAACCCAGTGAATGAAATACCTATTGAAAGCGCACAGGTTTACTTATGAAAAGTACAATGAAAGAACTGAACAGCTTCAATGAAAAATTCATAGAAAGTGCATGATAATAATTATGAAAGCTCCTAAGAAATGTTATGAAAGGGTCCTGTGGTCTTTGCCTACATTTTATGAAAAGAACATAGCCTTTATGAGAAAGAATGACACAGGACAAACCTATGAAAGGCCTTTCATAAAACTTGTGGACTTATACACACAGCTCTACAGGCAAGTGCCTTAGTTTTATGATAAAGATGGTAGCCACTTGTGCAAAGCGTCCGTTTTGCGACCGAACCTCCCATTCCCAACTCCATTTCAGTATTACTGTCTAGAAGACACCCTGTATCCCGACTACCAGGATTAGGAAGAGTCAGCGTGTCTGCTGTAGGAGCTCCTTCAGAAAGGACTACCACTACCAATAATGGTCCTGAGACAGTAAATTCAGGACTCAACAACAACGAAACAAGGGTGCCTGCAGTGTCAAACATGCACATACCAAGCCCTAAGTTGTGGACCAGCTATGTCTTCCGTAGCAGAAATGATCAGAATAGCTCTAGACCCGTCGAACAGACCAACGGCGACCGGGGACAAGGAAGAACCCCTGCACGTAATAACGAAGGACCCCCATCAGGAGGATCCACCTCATCTGGTAACGATAATGACCTGGATCGAAGGGGTAACCCTCCTCAGAGCAACCCCCCTCCCAGTAATTGGTATGTTCCTCCTCGAGGCAACGAAGGAGGAGGAGGAGGCGAACCTGGGGGCGGCGGAGGTGGCGGCGGAGGTGGGAACGGTAACCATAATAATCCCGATCCTCAAGATCCCAACTATCCTCCATGGTGGCGAACTCCCGAAGAATGGCAAATCAATCGCAAACTGAATGCCAACGTCCTGCCTGAGTGGGATGGTGCCGGGGAGACTGCCATAGATTATTTGAGCAGAATGGGTTTCTTAGCTGCTCTGAGTTCTAAAATGAAGGAAGGCATAGCCCAACTAGCCCCTTTCAAGTGGACCTCCTACGCCTTAAGTTGGTGGGAGACTCTACCAACCCCCGACAGGACCTATTTCCAGTACTTTACCCTCCCCCATGAGTTCCGGCGGACTCCAGTGGACTCCCATAGAATGTCGGAATTCCATCCGGAGTCCACCGGAATGGTAGGAATCTCAAATTCCAGTGGATTCTGCCGGATTCTGAATGGAATTCCAATGGATTCCATTGGATTCTGAATGGAATTCCAATGGATTCCATTGGATTCTGAATGGAATTCCAATGGATTCCATTGGATTCTGAATGGAATTCCAATGGATTCCATTGGATTCTGAATGGAATTCCAATGGATTCTGCCGGATTCTGAATGGAATTCCAATGGATTCCACTGGATTCTGAATGGAATTCCAATGGATTCTGCCGGAATCTGAATGGAATTCCAGTGGATTCTGCTGGACTCTGAATAGGTCTTCAGTACTTTAC
>NW_001889924.1:7654-18261 GCF_000143565.1 Laccaria bicolor S238N-H82
ACAGGGAGGGGGATGGAAAAGGGAAGGGGGATGGAAAAGGGAAGGGGGATGGAAAAGGGAAGGGAGAGGGAAAAGGGAAGGGAGAGGGAAGAGGGAGGGGAGGGACAGGGAAGGGGGAGGGAAAAGGGAAGGGAGAGGGAAGAGGGAGGGGAGGGACAGGGAAGGGGGAGGACAAAGGAAGGGGGAGGGAAAAGGAAAGGGGAGGGAATAGGAAGGGGGAGGGAATAGGAAGGGGGAGAGAAAAGGGAGGGGGAAGGGAAAAAGGAGGGGGCTCGTCGTCGTCATGGGCGCTTGTCGACGACGTCGGTTGACGTGGTTGTCGTCGTCCTCGTCGTCCGTTGACGTGTGGCCATCTCGTCGTCGCTGATGTGTCGTCTGTTGACGTAACGTGTCGTCGTCATCGTCATCGTCGTCCGTCGTCGTCGTCATCATCCATCATCCTCATTGTCATCCGTCGTCGTGCATTGACGTGTGGCCGTCCTTGTCATCGCTGACGTGTCGTCCGTTGTCATCGTGCGTTGACGTGACATGTCGTTGTCGTCGTCCGTTGTCGTCGTCCATTGACGTGTCATTGTTGTCGTCCGTTGATGTGTTGTCGTCCTCGTCATCTGTTGTCGTCCGTTAACGTGTGGCCATCCTCGTCGTCGCTGACGCGTCGTCGTCTGTCGTCGTCATCCATCGTCGTTGTCGTTGTCATTGTCCGTTGGCGTGGGTGTGATTGGAGGTGACCGCGCTGGTCGCAGTGACGGTGGTGGTGGTTGTGGTTGTGGTTGCAGTTGACAGCAAAACGGAGATGCTGATGGTGACGCCGGCAAACACCGTGACTCGTTTAGGAAGGTGGGCATGAGGATGGGTTATATAGAATTAATGTTGCTAGGCATTTAACAGCCATATGGTGTAGCGGAAATATTGCTGCTCAGAGATTCACGTGATATTTCCTGAGGCTAGAGTTCAATCCTCATGCATCCACTTATTTTTTTATATATTATAATAACAACAACAAATATTGGAATTCATTGGAATGTCTTGGAATCTGTTGGAATTTGACTGGAATATATTAAATGTACTTTCCATGGGAATTCCATGGAATCTGGTTGGAATTCTAATGGATTCCAATGGAAACTGTTCCGGGAGGCTCCCGGATTCCAACCATTTCCACTGGATTCCGTTGGATTCCATTGGAATTTCCATGGAATTGGAAACCAGAATGGCTGAGGCTCCAGCCAACTGGTTTCTGTCGGAATTCCATGGAATTCCAACATTCCACTTGGAATCCGCTGGAACTCATGGGGGATGGTAAAGACCTCCCTTGCAATGGCCCTTGAAAATTCAACTGTGGGAATGAAAGCCACCGATGATCGGCCATGGAACATTCTGAGGATCTCTACTCTTCTGACGCCACCATGTGACTCTGTTGACAACTTTTCAACATCAACTTTCATCATTGTCTTGTTCTAACCCTTTGTGCCATTCCAACTCCAATGTCCTCCACCCTTACCATAGAAGCTAAAGCCCACAATCTCGACCCCGGGTGTTTGGACGATGTTTGGTTTCAAACAGAATCACTTTTGAGGTTCTTCAATTGAAATCAAGCGACTCTTATGAATTCCAATGACGCGAAACCGACCGACCTTAGAAGCACGTGCCTGGGAGAAAGCTTTAAGTAACTACCTTATATTTTGTTGAATGACACTCAGTTTCACCAAGGTAACGTTGGTGAAGATTTTGTCAGGCAAGCAGCTGTGGTGTGAGGAATCCCAGTGGCTCCATCCCACAAGGATCTGGGTATACACGAACATGTTGCGAGTCATGGGGGGGCCCTCGGTCGATTGGAACAGACTCTATGCAGTCCCACCCACCACCACCCCTACATTCTTCATGGAAGGTTACGACGGCCCCTCTCCCCCCATTCCTCCCATTACGTCAACCATTTCTACATCGGCAAATTCGCCGCTCCCAGCCCAATCTTCACTGCCCCCAATATCGGCAGACACACAAGCGTCACCTGTCCCAATACCGAATTCGTCGCTCCCAGCCCTGCCCCCAATATTGGCAGACACATCTGTCCCGATACCGAACGCTCCCCAATGCCAATCAACTCCAGAAGCCGGCCCAGCACCAGAAAAGAAGCCAGCCAAGCCCAAACCTCAACAAAGTCAAGCAAAACCCAATGCCGGCACAAGCAGTGGGAGAAAGAGGAGAGGGGACTCCTTGGACGTCCGGCCAAGGAAGACCCGCATTGTCAGTGCACAACACATTGAGGAAAGCAGCGATGAGGAGATTCCCACGCTGAAGCCCAATTCACGAAACTCAGGCAACACTGCCAAGCCGAGGTCGAAACAACAGCCAGTTGTCGAGATAACAGTAAAGCCCAGGTCCAAAGCGACACCTCGGGTTAGCCCAGAGACAGCTACAAAGGCGGCACTAAAGGCCCAGGCATCAGCAGAGAAGCTTGAAAAGCAGAATGCGGCCATTAAAATGGGAGAATACAAGCTTGCCATTGAGCCCTGCGTAGCCTGCAGTAAACGAAAGGACAAAGAGACCGTCCCATGTGCAGAGAGCACCAGCGGTGGGCTCGCCGCCTGTTTCACTTGCAACACGGGCAAGACGAAATGCAGCAAGGCAGGGGGGAATTCAAAGAAGAAGACTGAGGGAGAGGAGGCAGAGGAAGTGAAGATCGTGGTCAAGAAAACCAAGAAGCGCAAGGCAAAGAAGGATGAAGAAGCCAAGGACGGGGGAGAGAAGGGAAAGAAGAAAGCCAAGAAATCGAAGGCTAAGAAGTCGGAACGAATGGCAGAGGGAGCCGAGGACGGGGGAGAGGAGGAAAGTGTGGTTGTCGTTCAAAAACCCAAGACGAAGGCAACGAAGCAGGATGTAGAAATGGCCAAGGTTTCTGAGGGAGAGTCCTTCGATTTCGAGTCTATAAAGGAGGAGGATTCAGAGATGGTGGACATGACCTCTGGTGTGGACGCCGAGGTAGGTACTTCTTCCCGACCTGACAAAGGCAAGGCACAGGCAACTCCAGCCATCGTCATTGAACAACCAACACCAACACCCCCAGTTCAACCCAAGTTGAGTCTGGCCATGGATGAAGTGCCCACCGTGCCCGATGTTGGCCAATCATCAGGTAAGAGTTTATCAAATCAGTTTTTCCTTACTAACCAGCCTAGCTTCCCTCATGCCCAACCTTGGGCAATCATCAGCAACAGGGATCATGCCCGACCTCAGGCAATCATCAGGTAAGATTCAATCAAATCAGTTTTTCTTTTCTAACCAAGGTAGATTTTGCTGCAACGCTCATCATGCCTGACCTCGGGCAATCATCAGGTAATGCTGCAATGCCCATTGTGCCCGACCTTGGCCAATTGTCAGGTAAGACACTATCAAATTCGTTTTTCCTTACTAACCTGCTCTGATGCCTGGCCTGATCCCAGCTCCTGCCAATGACATGGTGGGGATCTTAGTCAATGGTACTCCGGCCTCGGTTGACATCTTCCCTTCCCAGCCTGAGCAGTCGGTTTCGAACTCGTGCTGCATCAGTCCCCCTCACATTCAAGAACTTCATCATAAGTTCTTTTATGTTCTCATTGGACTTCTTTGCTTAAAAACTTAGTTGATACAGCAATGTACATCAAGAAGGTGGATTTCAGGTCCCACACTCTGCCACCGGCATTCGACATGCATGCGATCCAGCATGAGATCAGGAGACTCGGTCAAGATCAGACCGACATTCAAAACACTCTCCATGAACAACAGGCTCAGCTGACCATCGCATCAGAGCATACCAGCATCGACCCGAGTGCTCTTCTCCCCCCATTCGTGAACTCCACGTCACTCAGCCAATGTCTGGCCTCCCTGGAGGAAATGACCTGGAGACTTCAAGAGGTTGAATCCGCTGGCGATCGTCTTGCTGAACAAGTCAAAACTTTGGAAACATTGTCGTGGTTCGAGGAGGAAAGAAGAAGCAATGCATACACTGCGAGGATGGACCGATTTGAAGACCTTCACCAAGCACGGTGGAAGGATGCCAAAGCCAGGCTCCAAGACCATCAGATGGACTTGTGCACGATAAGGGTTCAGCATGACGCTTTTGAGGGGGAGGTCAGGAATATGATGAAGGTCACGCCGGCTGCATTGCAAGAACAAGTTGCGGCCAAACTTACAAACCGAGTCCACCAGGCCGAGCAAGCACAGGAGACTCTGACTACATCCTATAGCGCACTTACCAAGGGTCAGATAAAACTTGGTAACCAACAAACGATCGTGGAACAAATTGTCCTCAATCATTTTGGCCACAAAATCATGACCGACACCCAGATCGATGTGACCAAGGGGACGGCTGATATTGGCATCAACATGATGAAGGGTACTGTGGATATGGGCATCAACACTGATAAATCAGCAGAGGAATTGGTCCAAGCATCGAGCCCAGCCCCAATCCAGTCAGCAGCTCCTCCGACGCCGGCGCAAGCTTTGAGCCCAGCTCCAATTCAATCGGCAGCTGTGCAAGCTTTGAGCCTGCCTCCAATTCAACCCACAGCTCCTTCAAATCTGGTTCAAGCTGAGAGCCCGGCCCCAATCTATTTGGCTCCAAAGCCAGTTCATGCAACACGCCGCGGCAGATCACCCTCTCCCTTCACAGTTGGCACCAGGAGGTCTCCTTGGCTGATAGCTTCATCTGGTATGTCCCCTGCTTGATAGTAATGATTCAACATCTAAATGCCAGTAGATGATCATCCTTCGACTCCCATTAATGAAGACCCGCAATAATCACATACTCCATATTTTGTAATGCCTCTTCTTATCTTGTAACTTCTTGTCAATATAAAGGTTTTTTGTGTCATGTTCTTTGTAAAAGAGAAAAAGAAGTACTGCAATCTTGAAGAAATAAAACTAATCTGAGGGGTAAGCGTTAGAGGGCGACATTCAAGAAACTCTGGTGAAGTGCTTTACCTTGGCCAGGTCAACTGCTTAGGTCGAAGCCACAATGTGCTTCGCGGTAGTATGTTCGAAAGGCCGGATTGTGTTCAAAAATTATCAATTTAGAAACGAAGATATCACCTTTGGGACTTGAACCCTGGTCCTGACTATCGGCTGCTGTAAAATATACTGACCGATGTTGTCTTGGACAAGTGAATTTGCCTATAAAGATAACATGGTAGAAATATAAACCGAGCAGGAACGACCAGGTCTGGCTCAAGCAACCGTGCTCAGCTGCCTAAAATAAAAGCGAAGGGGAAAACAGATACCAATCCATCTTGAAAAGGGGTAAAAGGTTGGCTGATCCAGAGTTCATGAATTGTCCAGTTTCGTCGGCCGACTGGGTAGCTGTATCCATTTGCTCGATTAATCAGCCGAACCATAACTACAATAATGTGAATCCCACCAGCTGACCCCTCAAATCAGAATTTAAGGCCCTCGGCTGATCACAAACCCAGGAACATTCAAAACTGTCAGCCGACCTTGCAAAGCTATCATCCATCAGCCGATATACCACCTACTTCTCTCTGGGCTTACTTCCTGCTGATCTGGCTGTGCTAAATTTACGTCGCTGGCTGACCCTTCGCTACCTCAATAGTGGGGATGACATCGGCCAATTCATCAACACAGGGTCATTATCCCTCATCGGCCCATAAGCAGGCTCCATCAACTATGGCCTGTTTGTATGTTCGGGGCTCTCAGTGTTGGTGGGTGATTCCTACTAACTGCCCTGTGTGGATGTGCTCACAGACATCAAGGGGTGGCTTCATGATCTGAACATGCCAAATATTCTCTGGCTATCTGGAAGTCCTGGTTCTGGAAAGACAACAATTGCTTCAACTGTTGTTGCTGACTTTGAATCTTTCTCTGGGAAATTCTTCTTTCACCGTGATCAGGCTGAATTTTGTGATCCAGACAATCTGTGGAGACACCTTGCTTTGTATCTTGCACTAGGAAACAATGCTCTAAAAAAATCTATAGCTAAGGCATTAGAGACACAGAAAGCTAACATCAGAGGCCTTGATATTTCTATGCAATTTGAGCATCTCATTGTTAAACCAGTTCAAGACTTGTTTCAAGACACTGCACCCATTGTTATTGATGCTCTTGATGAATGTGACCAGTATGAGCCTTCATTGAAGTCCTGGTATTGACTGCTTCCCAAGTGTCTAAAACTTTTCATCACAAGTCATCACTATCTTAATATTCAGAGAGCACTGGATTCTGTTAGCCAGCATATTGATCTTCATATTGGAGATCAAGTTTCTGATCAGACCTCTCAAGATCTTGAGCTTTACTTTACTACAAGATTCTTTGACATGGCTAGATTGCAAACATCACTGCCTTTAAATTGGCCTGGTCCAGATAAAATTTCTTTTCTTGTAAGGAAGGCTGCTGGCCTCTATATTTGGGCTAAATCTGCAATGGACTTTATTTTGCACAGAGGTGGTGATACTGAAGAAAGGTTGAATGTCATTTGCTCTGACTCTGGGGAAGGCATTGATGTTATTGACACCTTGTACCAGCACATTGTTTCTGTTGCTTTACAAGGGCTAAGAGAGGCAGAAAAAAGTTCTTTATCATCAGCTTTGGGAGCAATTGTTATTGCAAAGAACCCACTTCGTTCAAGTGATCTTGTACAGCTTCTGGGAGTTCAAGACACATTGTCAGTAGTTAGCCAACTGAGTCCAGTGCTGCTAATCAGTAGTACAGGCCATTTGCATATCTGTCATCAGTCATTTACAGATTTTCTGCTTGACCAAAAGTGCTCAAAGGATTTTTGGGTGGATTCTCAGAAGCAGAGTCTCTGTTTTGCTGGGTCTTGTATGCAATATATGAGTGCAAAGCTCAAATTCAACTTTTTTGATCTGAAAACATCACACATTCTAAACAAAGACATTCTGAACCTGATGGACCATATCAAAAATGTGAAATCTACTGCCCTAGATCATGCAAGCTACTTCTGGGCAATCTATCTGCAAAAGTATCCTGATGAGGCATTACAAAGGAAGATAATGGCGCAGATGGAGGATTTTCTGATAAACCATCTTTTACATTGGCTACAGATTATGAGTATAATGGGGGCTGTAAATCATGCTGCCCACTTACTGTTGTTGACTGAAAATTGGTGCAGTGTAAGTGTCTTATGAAAATATACTCTTATGATACTGATATGAACAAATTAAATGTGGGTATTGAAGTCTAGTATGTCAGAATTTGCAAGTGATGCAAACCAGTTTATTATGACATTTTTTGAGCCAATATCTAATGCAGCACCACACATTTACATCTCAGCACTGCCATTTGCACCACAAAATTCTAAAATATCTCTGCATTTCATAAAACATTTTGTAAAGACTTTGACAATTGAGAATAGTCAGATGAAGTGGTGGCCAGATAGGTGCCTGATGAGAATAAAGGGTAGTAGTGGTTGACTTGCATATTCACCTGATGGCAAGCACATTGTGTCTGGATCATATGGAGGAGCCATTCAGATCTGGGATGCTTTCACAGGCCATAATGTCATGAATATTGAAGGTCATACTTACCCATTAGTTCAGTTGCATATTCTCCTAATGGGAGACACATAATCTCTGGTTCTCAAGACAGTACAATCAAAGTCTGGGATGCTTTGACAGGCCACAATGGTTATGTTACCTCAGTTGCATATTCTCCTACTGGCACAGACATTGTTTCTGGATCTGCAGATAAGACCATCAGAGTCTGGAATGCTCTGACAGGCCAGAGGTTCATGGATCCTCTAAAAGGCCATAGTGATTGGGTTACTTCAGTTGCATATTCTCCAAGTGGCAGGCATATTGTTTCAGGGTCCCATGATTGCACAGTCAGGATTTGGAATACTGAAACAGGGCAGGGTGTGATGGATCCACTCATTGGTCATGATGACAATGTGAACTGTGTTGCATATTCCCCTAATGGAAAGAATATTGTTTCTGGATCTAATGATAAGACAATCAGGGTCTGGGATGCTTTATCTGGTCAGAGTATAATGGTTATTTTCAGAGGCTCTGATCCATTCTACACAGTAGCTTTTTCTCCTGATGGCAAGCACATTCTTTCTGCAACTCAATACCGCATAATTAGATTCTGGAACGCTCTGACAAGTCATTGTCCTCTTGAAGATGATGAGGGTTCAGTTTATTCAGTTGCTTTTTCACCCAATGGCAAGCACATTATTTCTCGATGTGGGGACAATACAATCAAAGTTTGGGATGCTCTAACAGGTCACACTGAGGTAGATCATGTAAGAGGCCATAACCAGGGGATAAGATCAGTTGCATTTTCTCCTAATGGCAAACACATTGTCTCTGGGTCTAATGGTGCAACACTCAGAATTTGGGATGCTCTGACAGGTGTAAGTGTCATGGGTCCACTTAGAGGTCATGACAAGATGGTTACATCAGTTGTATTTTCCTCTGATGGCAGATACATTGCCTCTGGATCTCATGACTGCACAGTTAGAGTCTGGGATGCTTTAACAGGTCAGAGTGTCATGGATCCTCTCAAGGCCATGATCCTTATGTTACTTCAGTTGCATTTTCTCCTGATGGTAGATACATTGCCTCTGGATCTTGGGACAAGACAGTCAGGGTTTGGAATGCACTGACAGGGCAGAGTGTCTTAGACTCTCTTACAAGTCACACCCATCAGTTTCATTCAGTTTCATTTTCTCCAGATGGCAGATTCATTATCTCTGGGTCTGAGGACAGAACAATCACAGTATGGGACACTCTGATGGGGCAAAGCATTATGAAGCCTCTCAGAGGCCATAACAATCAGGTGAATTCAGTTTTTTTTTCTCCTGATGGAAGATACATTGTGGATCTGATGATAGAACTGTCAGAGTGTGGGATTTTCACACAGGCCAAGCTGTAATGAGTCCTCTCATAGGGCATGCTAGCTATGTTACTTCGGTTGCATTCTCTCCTGATGGGAGGTACATTGTTTCTGGTTCTCATGACAAAACAATTAGACTCTGGGACACTCTGACAGGTTACAGTTTGGGAGATCCATTTGAAGGCCATTATGATGGAGTTCTATCAGTTGTATTCTCCCCTGATGGTAGGCATATCACTTCTGGATCTTTAGACAATATCATCAGACTCTGGGATGCTCATGAAGCCTGCATAGGCTTGAATCCCTCAGCTCCTTCAGTTGCATTTCCATCTGAAGTCAGAAATAATGTTGATCACACTGATACCCCTCACAGTGTATCTCACACTTTCAAGAGTAAACCTGTTTTCTTTTGTCCCTCTAAGGGACATGATAATTGGATTATAGAAGAAGATTTGGAGTCATATCTCTTCTGGGTGCCACCAAGAAATAAACATGGTTTATTCTTACCAAGAACAGTCAATGTACTGGGCACCATTCCAACTATACTTGATTTTAGTAACTTTGTCGAGGTCTTTATTGTCCTCCACTGATTCCTGCCGGAATCTGGGCAATTCCTGGAATTCCGGAGGAATCAAATTTGGCAGAGGGCCCTGCCAAATTGATCAAATAATTCCGGGGAATCTAGAACGGAATTCCAATTCCGCTGGAATGGTTCCTGGAATCAGACGGACAGAATGATGTCCGGAATGCATCCGGAACGGAATCCATTGATGGAACGCTGACAACCAGTACTTTACAGTGCCCCACCCATTCCTGCAGGAATCCGGAGGAATGGCACCGGAATCCGGAGGAATCCACAGGAATGGCACCGGAATCCGCAGGAATCCACAGGAATGGCACTGGAATCTGCAGAAATCTACAGGAATGGGACCAGAATACAATAATACAACACCTTTCCTTTTTGCTATATACATTTACATTAATATGCACTTCTTCACACTGACTTAAAGGGTATAAACACTTTCTTATAACATTTATATATTAAAATTTATATATTTAAACTCAAATCTACATCTAATTTACTATTTTCTAAGTTAAATTAAGGGGCAGGAAGGGAGGGAGGAAGGGAAGAAGGGAAAGAGGAAGGAAGGGAGGGAGGAAGGAAGGGGGAAGGAGGAAGGAAGGAAGGGGGGAGGAAGGAAGGAAGGGGGGAGGAAGGAAGGAAGGGGGGAGGAAGGAAGGAAGGGGGGAGGAAGGAAGGAAGGGGGGAGGAAGGAAGGAAGGGGGGAGGAAGGAAGGAAGGGGTGAGGAAGGAAGGAAGGGGGGAGGAAGGAAGGAAGGGGTGAGGAAGGAAGGGACAGAGAGTGGTGTGGGGGTGTGATCAGCAGAGGAAAGGAAGGAAGGGAGGAGGGACAGGCAATGTGTGGGGCAGGCTCTGGGGAGGGGATGGAGGGGGAGAGAGTGGTGGGGACTAATGAAGGGGAAGGGGGTACTGCTGGGCCTCGTCGTCCATCGTCGTCGTCATCCTGGGTCGTCGCGTGGTTATCGTCGTGCTGTCGTCATCGCGTTGTCGTCGTCGTGGGGTTGTCGACGTGTTTTCGTCGTCGCGTGGTTGTCGTCGTGTTGTCGTCAACGCGTCGTCGTCGTCGCGTCGTCGTGTTGTCGTCGTCGCGTCGTCATCGGCTTGTGATGTGGCATCGTCGTCGTGGGCGCTCGTGGATGGGGGTGGGTTCGTCGCGTTGTCGTCGTTCTGTGACGTGGCGTTGCGG
>NW_001889924.1:18311-27171 GCF_000143565.1 Laccaria bicolor S238N-H82
ATCATGAGCTATAAACTACTGACCCATCTTTCCATCTCCACCTACAACTGGCCTACCAACCTTATTCTGACAGGGCCTTTGGATACCTGCTATCCCCCCCATCACAGTCTACTCTGTTGGGGATTTTCCAGTAAATTTTATCTGCCCTACTGCCCTCAAATTCTGGCCTAGAGCATCATTTCCTGCTCTGATTCTCTTTCAAGGTAATTAGGGAGCTGAAATTTCTAGGACATCTTGTGCAGGCCTTTTATTAGCTAATTAAACTGTATTTTGTAATGGGCTAGCAGTGATATTGTGTGGGCTGAATTAATCCTCTCCTGTGATGGTTCAGGAAAATGACTATCCACATCCAAATGATAAAGCCCTGGATTACTTTAAAAAATTTGGGTGGGAGCAATTGATCCTTTGCTTGATGGGCTGTATGTGAAGCACCTCCATTTTGATGTTCACAGGCCATACTACAGAATATATTTTGTAGAAGATATCATTTTCATTTCCCTTTGCATGATTACAATTCTGTACAATTACAGCTTTTTTTTGCAGTCAGGATCTCCTGATTAATGCTAGATACTCACACATAAGCTTTAAAAACAACTGTTTCTCTGCAACAGTAGGATGGACATAACAGCATATTTTGTACCTTGACACAATCCCAAGTATCAGTTCCATTTTTTTTACCCAAGGCTCAGGCATCAATAGTTGTTGCATAGCTGACTTGAATCTAATTTCTTCGGGAATGGGAAGAATCCCAGAAACCTCTTTTGTTTAGGCATACATTGAATGATTTACCTATCCTCTGATTTCAAATGACTGTGGCACTTCATCTCACATTTTTTCAGCTAATATTCAAAGCTGATCAATTATCCAAATGTCAAATTGACCATCACATTCTTTCCCTGTTGAATTTCTTGTCCCAACAGTTATATTGTGATGTAGTTGAAAATTGAACAGTAAAATACATAGAAATTTTGTAATAGCTTATATTTGCGCAATAATCTCAATGTATCTTCTGTTTTACATGATGTAAAAATGTGGTGGAAGGCCGCAGAGAGGGCAAAAGTATACGAGCAAGAGAGATTACACAGCCACTTGCTATCACATAAGCGTGCTATAACATAAGCATAGCTCTCACATAAGCGTAGCTATCACATAAGCGTAGCTATCACATAAGCGTAGCTATCACATAAGCGTAGCTATCACATAAGCGTAGCTATCACATAAGCGTAGCTATCACATAAGCGTAGCTATCACATAAGCGTAGCTATTATGTAATAGCAACTACAAACACCAGTAGTCTGCCGTGGGGGAAGGGAATGGTACTGAGTTTGTTTGGTAGCGTTGCCTTTGTTTGGTAACGTTGCCTTTGTTTGGTAACAGAGGTAAAACAAACAAACAAAGGACCGGATTCCGTTGCATTCCGTTCCTGTGCATTCCGCGGATCATTCTGGTGTCAATTCCGGAATGGTAAGGCACCGGAATGATGAAAATAGCGGGCCTCCCTGCTATTTTCATCATTCCGGTGCTTTACCATTCTGGCGGAATTTCGGCATTCCGGAATTGTGACCGGAATGGTCCCCGGATTGGCAAAAACGGAATGCAACCGGATTCCGGTTTGTTTGGCGCAAGCCCATTGCCAAACAAACAATTGTTTGGCAACAGCTTTCACGCTCATCCAAACACAGCCCTCTCTCCTCCCACCACCACCATCGTCGCTCCACGTAACCGCCTCCCTCACGTTGTGAGTGCCCGCCATGGGCTAAGTGACGTGAGGGGGCTCACATCGACCACCACACCGCTCACCCGACATCCAACAACGTTGCCAACACCACAACACTGTGCCACGTCACCATGGCACACAAACCAGGTAAGCACCCACAACCCCCTCTCCCCTCGTTTCTCAACACGAAAACCAGGTGCCACGTCGCTGACTGCGACGTGGCACCAAAATGACAGCAACAGGTCTGACACCCCACGACGGCACCACCCCAGCACTCCCGAAACAACGTTCAGCGCCCACACGAAACATGACAGCACCACCTCGCCCATGAAAACACCCCACCCAGCACCCACGATGGCCGCCCAGCACCCACGACAGTGCACAACGGCACATCGCATCAACGAAAACTCCCCACCGCCCACGAAAACACCCCAGCGTATATGAAAACAACACGCCACCCACGAAACGAAGCCCAGCACCCACGTACATCTCCAACGGACGCGAAACAACACCCCGTGGACACGAAACAGCACCCAGCACCCACGTACACCGCCAGCGCCCACGAAACGACGCCCAGCGCCCATGCCAACGCCTAACGCCCACAATGCAATGCCCAGCGGACACGACGCCAACGAGGATGACAACATGCCAGGACGATGACAAACGAAAACGACGACACGACACGATGACGCGTCGACAATGCGCGCCAACGAGACCACTCCCTCCCCCTCCCCTGCTGCTCACCCACTACCCACCATCCCCTTCCCCCTCCCTTACTCCCCCTCCTTTCCTGCTCACCACTCCCTCCCTCTCCCTACCCCCTTCATTCCCTACCCCCTCCCTTCATTCCCTACCCCCTTCATTCCCTACCCCCTGTCTTCATTCCCTACCCCCTGTCTTCATTCCCTACCCCCTGTCTTCATTCCCTCATTCCCTACCTCCCCTCTCCCTCACTGCCCCTCCCTTCAGTTCTTCCCCCCCTCTAGTTCTTCATTCCCCCCACTCCCCAGCACCCCTACCCCTCCACTCCTTCCCCCTCACTCCCTCCACTCCCTCCACTTTTCCCCTCTCCCTCCACTCCTCCCCCTCCCTCTATCTAGATTCAATGTAGATAAATTCCATCATGTATTTTTAATAAATGAGTTGAAATGAATCTTCCCTCTTTAAGTATAAATGTCCTAAGGAATCCTAAGATTAAGTTATCAGCAGAAGGCCTGAGTTAGATTCAGTCACATAATATCTCCTTACTTTGTCCAAGGTCTGATCAGAACTAATACTGAAAACTGATCAGCTTAAAAAGTACTGAGAGAAGTATGCAGAAGTGTGTATTGGTGTAAATGTATGTTGTATCTGTGATTTTACTTCTATTCCAGTCCCATTCCTGCAGATTCCGGTCCCATTCCTGTGGATTCCGGCGGATTCCAGTCCCATTCCTCTGGAATCCACCGGAATCCGCAGGAATCACTGGAATCCTGCAGGAATGGGAGGGGCACTGTAAAGTACTGGATAACAACTGGAAAAAAATGATCAATATGGGTATCTATGTTCAACTGCTTTTACATTGCTGTTAAGCTAATAAGAGTCAAGTGAGTAGCCTTTGCAAGAAGTGGAAGCACGCAAAACTCGGGCTCTCTGAGAGCTTCCAGGCTCTTGAAGAATTAAGTGCCTCAGCAAGTAAGGAACAGATTCAAGAATGGGAGCAACAGATCAAAACCGCAAATTTGAACCAGGCAAAGGACCTTTCCTCCATGGACATCTATTACATCAAGGTCAAGGAAGGTAAGGACCAAGTTTTCCCTCACAAAGGCCAGCTGTAAATCATTGAATCAGCCGAGACCGAAAAGGGCATTCGGCTAAAACTTATGACTAAAGAACAGGAAGGCAAGGTCAAGTCGGGGTTAACCGGATGAGTAAACAGCAGTATCAAAATTCAGGAAGCCCAGTGAGTGAAGTCAAATATTGCTAGATTCAAACATTGAACAATCCAGAGCCGAATTGGCCGCCTTTGTGAAGGCTCAAGGCAGTCGTCCAGGTGCCGATCAGAAGCTGGAGATGATGAAATGTCAAGAGAAGCTTTCCAAGCGACTTGAAGAGTTCTCCGAGGCCGGTCAAGGCCATTTTCCCAACTTGGAAATTAAGGAAGCAACTATTCATGATCCACCGCTCTCGGAGGAGATCGTGGATGACGATGACTGGAGCGATTGTGATGGAGAGGAGATCCCGGTACCCATACCCAGTTTGCCTGATCGGGGGTATGGATCAGCTGAACATCAACAAATCCTCTTACCATCCTCATTCCAATCGGCCCTTCTGCCTACATCACTGGGAGAAGCCCAGTGCATAGAGATAGAATTGAGAGTGGCCCAGGCAAATAACACTCTCAAATGTTTACGGGAAGCCATCGGTTACAAGTCATTCCTTTACCGCAGGAGAGTTTGATCAGAGAAATCGAAAAAACGTGTAACTCGGGCTTATGATGCTGTACAAGGATCAGATCGTAATATGAAAAGTGCTCTCCATGCATACAACCAAGCTTGATGGGCTCTCAATCAGCTCAATGCTCCTCAGGGCACTCGTGACCGATACAAGCTGATAGGGAAAAAAGATACAAGGGCACTAACTATGGTATACGATGGCAACGCCCAGGGTCAAAGAAATATTGCTTTGCCATGGTTCTGGAATATGGCCATGGCTGATGATTCGTTGGGTTCAACTTACATGGAACAAGGTCAGATCCAATCACTTTTATTCCTCTAGATGAATTGAAACCAGACAACCCAATAGTATATCGGGTGAATTGGCTTAGAGCAAAAGCTCGGTATGACCGATGTCGGAAGAGCATACCTTGATCCCAAACGAAATGAACTGGACCCGGCTCTTTTTCATCAACAAAGCCAAGTTTCCTTCGCAGAGGGACAAATCAGTATGTGGAAAGAGCTTGCCTTCCAGGCCACCAAAGAATTTATAAATGCCAGTGTCATGTGCCAGTCTATTGCATTACCTAATCTTGGTTGAATTAGATTATCATCCATCTTTATCCAACACTACCATGTCTTCTACACCAGTACTCTCAACACCAGTACCCCCTGTGCTGCAGGTTGAAATTGACTGGATGAAGGATATGATTCAAGGTCAAAAGTTTGAAGCACATTTTGGTAAATGTCTCCTGTGGGAGAACCCGCAGGAGTTCCAGGAAGTGCTTGACTACTGGTCATCTTGGTTTAGGGCCATTCACACGGCTAAGCTTGCAAAGCCTATCGAGCCTGAGTTCCAAATCTCATGGGATGAGTATTATGCGGCCGAAGTGGTGAGCCATGTGATTTCTCTGGATCCAGTTGCAACTAACCTTGTTCCTTTGGAAAGGGCTTCATGATTGATAGTATTGGAATGGCCTTCGTTCATGGGCATGAGGTAAGCCATCCCGAAGGCTATTTTTCTTGCTGACGTTGGCCCCAGTTTGAGGTCCCCGCGTTCCTTAGAAGCTGTATTCAGTGTGACCCACTTCACCCTGACGTGGCGATTCAAAGAGATTCCGTTTGGCCTTCATATGAGTTTCCATGGTGGACGACTCCTAAGAGCTATCCAAAGGAGGGAATCTACTACATGCTTAGCAAGTCAGCCAAGTGGTATAAGTGGGCTGAAGATGGCGCTTTGCCACTTGTGCGAACGAACCTTGAGACGTCAAACCTATCACCCGAGGACGTCAGCCGGCTTAAAGCACAATTGGAGAAAGCGCAGGAACTCATTGTGGAAAGGATTGACCATGCTGAGGCCGAGGTGGATCTTATGATGCGACAGATCAGGGATTGGGAAGATATTGTATTTTTGTCTTCCAAACTTGATGCCGAGAAGCTCCGGGTATGCCAGCGGCCAGAGTAATTCTATATACATTACATAGCCAGTATTGTATGAGTCAGCTTTTCTATAGTTTGCCATTGAGGTGGCATGACGCCAAGCCTCTCCCCAACCTTTTTATGCCAGAAGTGAGCCAAACAGGCGCGTTCACTGACAACGGGACAAACACCATGTGGTAAGACGTTGCCAGCCAGGCCCACAAGAGTTCTTGGGTCATAAAGGAGGCTGAATCCGAGCCCGGACATGTAAAACTGACCTTGGTCATACCGACCGATTGTCAACAACATGTCGAAAGACTCCCTGTAGCCCTTTACATCTCGGTGGGTAATTGTCTCTCTGTTTATGATGACTGAAAGGCCGGTGAAAGGTGTACCCCACACTCCCAGAGCCATGCTGGTAGCTTCATCTTGCTGACCGTCCTCGGCGAGCTGGTCAAAGACCGCAAATCCTGACTCACATAGGTCAGGTTGAATGATGGAGTATATGGCAGAGATAACAGCATTGATGAAGGAGAGTGTTTCAAGATAGATGAGGTTACTGGCCTGTTGGATATCGGAGGAAGGATGAAGTGGATCGGCAGGACCTTCATGTCCTTGGGAGAACCAGCCAGGTGATAAATTTACTATGCCAGTTGTTTTGCCACCATGGTTGGGGTGGATCTGATCCCGCCAACTCCCATTACTTTTCTTTTTGGGTCTTAGATTCTCCGTCTGGGTCCAAATCAGTTGCTGGACCGGTCTGAGTTAAAAACTTCTCGGTTGTTGGGGGAAATAAAATTACCTGAAGATCTTCTGAGATTAACTTTGGGAAGTACCACAGAAGAATGTGGCTGGCCTTGTCAGTTATGTGGCAAGGTTTATTGAGGTAAGGGATGTCGACCGGCGATGTTGATTGGTAGATCAGTGGGAATCTTGTAAGGAGTCTGTTTTCCAAATCCCCATTGCTTCCACTCTGCCTCAGTGATAACTCGGCCACATAATCTTGGACATCCCAGTCAGTTTCATCTGGGAAGGCTTTATTGGCCTGTCTGATACCGCCGGTTGAACATCGGACTTACAGGATTGATTCCAGGCTTCTTCAAGCATCCTAATGACCTTTTCAACTTGAACTTGAGGTCTGGATGGAAGAAGCCATGTTGGTCTAGCAGGCTGAGCATGAATCAATGGCATTCTGGAACTTAGCAGCCAGCCTTTGATGTAGTGAGCTAGATCTTGTGAATGTTGAGAGGGAGTCATGGTTTTAAAAAAAACAAGAAATTCCCATTTACTTTTTATCTCCCAAAACATGAGGCCAGGGCATTGTCCATTAAGTCGAAGTTTATTACATTGAAGTTAGGGTGACAGCGTATTGATGGCCTTGTACTCGGCTCCATCTTGGCGTTGGTAAAGCCCAATGCTTATGGCCAGCTGAATAAGCCAGCCCATCAAAAGCTCAGATAATTTTTTTTTGGACAAATTCAATGTTACAGGTGGTATGGAATGATATGTATTAAGAGACCTGTGTTACGCCGCATGCTCTTTCATAATAGGTGAAATGATGTTTGGACAGAAAAAAAAAGAGGACATACGGAAGGGTCACCTTCTCCCCATCGTCGTCAATGATAGTTAAGAGCATGGTACCCTAATCACCATGTTAGTGGAAAAAATGAAGTACCAAGGGGATTGCTCACGTCAGGCAACCGGCCGGTGGAGTCCACAGTTGCAAACATGAGGCCACTGATAGACATATTATACCACACACAGGTTCCTTTCTGATGAATCATCAGCTGGTTAAGACCAATGGAGAGATACAGAACTTACGGGGTAGGGATTGGGTGGAGGGATGCCCAATAGAGTCCAGATCGTCATGGGGGTGAAGTGATTCATGTCGCAGTGGAGGGGTGTGGGGGAAGATGGGTCCTTGAAATGTGAGAGGGTTTTTAAACAGGGAAACACGCATGTTTCAGGTTAAATTACAACCCTTGATCCAACCCTATATCAGAAGCATAAGAATATCTGGCAGATGCCTCGAGGAGTCCCCACAAAAAAGTTGAAAATGTCATAAGGATAAGCATGGCCGGGGATTGAACCCGGAAGGCAACTCTACCATTAGACCATGCCAGATTCCAAAGATTGTGGGCAAATTTCGATTGACATTGATGGTGACCTGCCCGGGCACAAGTTGAAGTCCCATGCCCAGGCCCAACTTGAAGCCCCATGCCTGGGCCTACTTTCTAATCTAAGAGTAATTTTGTGAGGTGTACCAGGCCAGGAGCATCCAGCTGGGGCCGGCTAAAATCTACTGACCAAATTTATCTTGCATCATAGTCTATGTATATGTGTCCTGTCCGGGCCAAGGTTGGGCCAGGTTGTCTTATGCCCCAGGTTCACCGCCCGAACAAGTCAGTGCCGAGCTTGCAGGCCCTGATTCAGTATGCCCCAGCTTCAAATGCCAAACACGTTTACTGCTATTAGAATGATTGTGACCAGCATTTTGTTGTAAGATTGACTTGGCTTAGTGGTTAAGGTGGCATGTGTACATAGTGTATCTGCTCGGGTTCAAATCCCAAACAAGTCAGTGCCTGCACATCTTCAAATACTTTTTATTTACATTATTATATGGTCGCCAGCTAAGAGATACTGACCAAGAGTTTGTTGTGACATTGACTTGGCTTATTGGTTAAGATGGCAGGTGTATGTAGTGTATCTCTGTATGCCCTGGGTTCAAATCCTGACAAAGTCTTTCGTTCTTTTCCACGATTTTTTACTTACTGCTATTATTAGAAGTGACACGGTCGGTATCCAGTCCCTCGTACAAAGTACCGAGCTTGCAGACCCGAGTTAATTGTCTTAGGCCGAGAACAGGTAGTTGTCTTAGGCCGAGAACTAGTTGTCTTAGGCTGAGAACGGGTAAGTTACAAAGTGCCGAGCAGTTCAAATCATCGTCTTCCAAGATCTGGTCCCTAGAAGGGGTTGTTGTCTTTTGCTGAGAGTGGGTAGTAAGTTACAAAGTACCAAGCAGATTGTCTTGGTAGTCATCTTAGGCTGAGAACAGGTAAAGTTACAAAGTGCCAAGCTTGCAGGCCCAGGTTCAAATCATCGTCTTCCGACATTGACTTGAGATACTGACCAACATTTCATTGGCTTGGCTTGGTGATTAAGGTGGCAGGTGTATGTAGTATGCCTGGGTTCAAATCCCAAACATGTCATGGCTTGGACATCCTCAAATACTTTTTACTTATTGCTATTAGAGTGACATAGTCGGCAGGTAATAGATACTGACCAACATCGTCTTCCAACGTTGGCTTGG